>NC_050573.1:200758842-201016342 GCF_011100635.1 Trichosurus vulpecula
GAATAATAAGATTAAAGCTTTTTTCTCTTGGAAATAATGGATGTTGTTTAGAAGGAAAATCATTGTTGAAGCCTTCCCTTATTAAAGAGTCCTGGGATAAGCAAGTATGGGGAATTCTCTCATATTAGAATCAAAGAAATTTGCCTTTCTCTTGGTTGTACCCCTATGTCACAAAAATCAGGTTGGTTTTCTTTTTTCCTCTTTACAAAGGTATATTCAAGTACTTTTTTCTGTTTGATTGGCAAAATCAGTATATTATACAAGATAGTCTGTGTCCCTGGCTCTCACCCATTATAGTGTGTTTTAATTGTCAGCTGAGAATAGAAGTAAATTTTTGCTTTGGAATATTCCAGTTTTGTTCCAATCTGTAACCTGAGTGTTTCACTGCTTATCTTGCCTTCCAAAGCATAGCATTGGACAAAATTGTATAACTTCATAAAGTGACAGTAACATTCTGAAGAATTAACCTTAAAATTCTCCTTGGGACAAAACATATTTCATACACATACTAATAAACTTTTCATAATATTCTGGATCACCTGATTTTACTATAACAAAAATAAGGCCTTCAACTAAAAGAAGACTAGATTGATTCATTTGACAGCTAATTCATGCTTTTTCCAGCCTGAGAGCTATTTATATTATTTGCCTAAATTCAAATATTCTAAGGTTTTCCTTTCATAAGAAATAACATAACAATAAATTTGGTTTTACCAAAGGAAGTTTTTCTATTATATCTGCAAAACTTCCTAGATCTATATATAGTCATACTTATATAGAGATTTCTAGGGGAAAGACTTCCAGGGACATAGCCAGTATTGAGGAGGAGAGGAAGCAGCTGAGCTTTTCTAGTATTCCCCACAAAACAACTATAAAATAATGCCTCAGATAAAATCCTGGAGTGATAGAGTGAAAAAAAATCAGAGACCTTTTTCAAGCCCAGGAAAATTTAAGGGGTCAGAAGGAGAGGTCTGTGACACTGGGGTGGGGGCTGGCCTAGAATGCCTATGGTAGCACCACCAGCTGTGGGTTTTGGAGGAAGCAACAACAACAGCAACAGCTTCCAGAGTTCTCAAGCCAGAGACTGGATCTGGCAACTGGTGAGAAAGAGATAACAGGGGACACATCCTTTAGTACTGGGCACATGAAAGGGTTCTTGTTGTTTTTGTGCAGTCTTTCATTTGTGTCCTACTCTTTGCGACCCCATTTGAGGTTTTCTTGTCAAAGTTGTTGTAGTGGTTTGCCATTTTCTTCTCCAGCTCATTTAACAGATGAGGAAACTGAGGCAAACAGTGTTAAGTGACTTGCCTGGGGTCACACAGCTGGTAAGTGTCTGAGGACAGATTTGAACACCAGAAGATGAGTTTTCCTTACTTCGGGCTGGCACTGTATTCTCTACACCATGCAGCTGCCCATGAAAGGGTATTGTTTGGCAACTTCATTGTCTAAACATACTTGTCAATCAATTCCAAGGCAAAGAGGAGCTCTTACAGTCTGGAGGAATCAGGGGCCCTGAGAAAGAGTATCATTTTTGTTTCTAAGAGAGCAGGGACCCTGAGGAGCAGTATCACTTGCAACTGCAAGGGATCAGGGGTCCTTCCTAAGTAAGGACAAGCATATAGACCAGGAGGACAGTGACCACACCTCTCTCCAGAGCATACCACCTTGGAAGAACTTAAAACTTCCAAACTGCCAGGAATAACTCTGGAAAAAAAAACACACCAGGAAGAGAATCCAACTTTAACATAAAAATTAAAGAAAAAGGTTGGAAAATTAGCAAAAATTAGCAAAGAATACTTGATCACAAAAAGCTACTATGGTGACAGGGAAGATCAAGACACAATCTCAGAAGAAGGCAATGATGTCAAAACAGCCACATGCAAAATATCAAAGAAAAGTATGAATTGGACACAAGCCAAATAAGAATTGAAAGTTTAAAAAATTGACCTAATAAGTAAAATAAAGAACTTATTTTATGTAAAAATGTCAATAAAACAGATAAACTATTGGTCTATTTGAATAAAAAAGGAAGAAAAAAATGAAATTACCAGTATCAAAAATAAAAAGGAATGCATCACCAATGAGTATGAAACTGAAGCAATTATTAGGAGCTATTTTGCCCAATTAAATACCAGTAACACAGAGTATCTAAGTGAAATGGATGAATATTTACAAAAATATAAAATGTCCAGATTAACAAAAGACAAAATAGAATACTGAAATAGTCTTATCTTAGAAAAAGAAATTGGCAAGCCATAAATCAACTCCCTAAGAAAAAAATCCCCAGGACCAGAAAGACTTACAAGTGAATTCTACCAAACATTTACGTAAAAATTCATCCCAATACTATAGAAACTATTTGAAAAAAAATAGGTAAGGAAGGAGTCCTACTAAATTACTTATATGACACAAGTAGGTTTTATGACACAAATATAACACCAAACCATAGAGAAGAAAAAAAGAAAACTATATCCCTAATTAACCTTGTTGCAAAAATTTTAAATAAAACACTAACAAGGAGATTATACCAATATATCACAAAGATCATATACACTATAACCAGGTAAGATTTATACCAGGAATGCAGGGTCATTTAAATGTTAGGAAAACTTCAGGCATAATTGACCACATCAATTTAAAAAATTAAAATCAGTTATATCAATAGATGTCAATTTTTTGACAAAATATATCTCATCAAAAACACTAGAAAGCATAGGAATAAATGGAGTCTTTCTTAAAATAAATAAAGTATATTGAAAACCAAGAGAAAGCATTATCTGAAATAAGGATAAGCTAGAAACCTTCCTAATAAAATCAGGGTAAAGCACACAGATATCCATTATTACTATTACTAGGAGATATATTAGAAATTCTAGCTATAACAATAAAACCAAAAAATGAAAATGAAGGAATAAAAATCGGCAACCAAGAAACAAAACTTACTCTTTGCAGATCATATGACAGTTAACTTAGAAAACCCTAGAGAATCAACTAAAAGAAACCAGATGAAACAATTAACAGCCTTAACAAAGTTGAAGGATATTAAATAAATCCACAGAAATCACCTGTATTTCTATATATCCAGCAGAAAGAGAAAGAAAGAAATTCCATTTAAAATAACTGCAAAGAGCATAAAACACTTGGGAGACTACCTGCCAAGACAAATCCAGGGACCTGATGAACACAATTACAAAACTTTTTCACACAAATAAAGACAGATCTAAACAACTGGAGAACATTAATTGCTAATGGGTAGGCTGAGCCAATATGACAATTCTCTCTAAATTAAGTTTCTTATTCAGTGCCAGACCAATTACACAAGAAAATTCATCTGGAAGAACAAAATGTCTTGAATATGAAGGAAATCATTTTTTTAAATATAAAGAAAGGTGGCCCATCAAACTATATTACACAGTGGTAATCATAGAAAAATGCACCAGTGGAATAGATTAGGTGCAAAATACACAGTAGTAAGTAACCATAATAGTCTAGTGTTTGATAAACCTATATATCCAAACTTTAGAGGTAAGAATTCAGCATTTGACAAAAAATTACTGGGAAAACTGGAGAGCATTTTGGCAGAAACCAGGTTTAGACCAACACCTCACACTGTGTACCAAAATAAGGCCAAAATGGTAATGATTTCTATATAAAGGGTGATATCATACATAAACTAGAGGATCCTTAAAAATTCTACTTGTAAGATAATAACAAGGGAAAATTTTACGACCAAACAAGAGACAGGATTCTGGGAGGTAAAAGGAATAATTTTGATTAAATTAAATTTTAAAAGTTTTGCACAAACAAAACCAAAGCAGACAAAATTAAAAAGAAAACATAAAACTGGGGAAAGGGTATTTCATATCAAGTTTCTTTGATAAAGACCTCATTTCTCAAATATATGGGGAACTGAGCCAAATTTCTAATAAACAAGGATCACTTCCCAATTGACAAATGGTTAAAGGACATGAAGAAGAAATCAAAGCTATCTGTAGTCATATAAAATAATTCTCTAAATCACTATTGATTAGAGAAATGCACATTAAAACAACTCGGAGACATAACCTGTCAGATTAGTTTATTTGACAGGAAAGAAAAACAATGTATGCTATGAGGGACATGGGAAAATAGTGTTCTACTGAACTGTTGGTATTGTGAAGTGGTCCAAACATTCTGGAAAATAATTTGGAACTATGCCCAAAGGACTATAAAATATGGCATACCCAGAAACAACACTACTAGTTCTTTATCCCAAAGTAATCAAAGAAAAGGGAAAAGGACCTATACATACAAAAATATTTATAGCAGTTCTTTTTGATGTGAAAGAATTGGAAATGGAGGGGAAACCCATCAACTGGGGAATGGCTAAAGAAGTTGTAGTTTATAATTGTGATGGAATACTACCGTGCTATAAGAAATGATGAGCAGGATGGTTTCAGAAAAAAACTTTAGAAAACTTATATGAACTGATACAAAGCGAAATGCACGAAACCAGGATAACATTACTCACATCAACAACAACTTTGTGAAGATGATCAATTCTGAAAGACTTAACTACTCCTATCAATACAATGGTCCAAGATAATTCCAAAGGACCCATGATGAAAAATGCTATCCACCTCCAGGGAGAAAACTGAAGAACTCTGAATGCAAATTGAAGCATACTTTTTTTTTACTTCATTTTGTTATTATTATTTCCAACATGGGTAATATGGAAATACATTTTGCATGACTTCACAAGTATAAATGATACATTGCTTATCTTCTCAATGGGTGAATGAATGGTAGGAAGGAGGCAGAGAATTTAGAACTCAATTTTTTAATTAAATGTTAAAAATTTTAAAAAGTGGCAAAAAAGACTTCTCTAAACATTTGATTTGCTTATAATTAGGAATTCAAGAGACCTATGATGCATAACAAGCAAACGTCACACTAGTATGTAGCAATAAAGAATGGACACAGATTTGACAAGTCCTGTATTGTTTATCACATACCACATTACAGTAAGCCTCACTCTGCCACTTTAAAGGAAATGATCTCTGATATGAATTTTTTATGTATTTTAATACAGAACAACTTAGAACATATCTTCTAAATATTCAGAGCTTTCCCTAAATATTCATCTGTCTTAAACAGTCTATAATTTCCTTATTAAATATTTTCTTCTCTCCTGGTCATTTATTAGAGAGTTGTCTGAAGCATTGATGGTCACATAGTCAATGCGTATAAGGGGCAAGACTTGAAGTTCCCTTGCCTCTGAGACTAGTTCTCTATTCCATGCCATGCCATGATGCTTCCCATAAGTTAAAGAAAAAATTCATTTTAAAGATTTGCCTTATAATTTCCTAGTTACTAGAGGGAGAAAATTGTGTTGTTTTTATATTTTTATTCTTCATTTTTTTATTTCTCAGACTCTAATATTGATCTGTCTTAAAGGTAGCTAGGTGGCACAGTGTATAGAGTTGGACATGGTGTTATGAGGACGTGATTTTAATTCCTTCCTGAAACAGACACCTAACTTTGTGTCTTTGAGAATGTTACATAATTTCCCTTAGACTTGGGTATCTCATATATAAAAAGGGATAAAATTAGCATTTACATCACAGGTTTATTATTAGGTCAATATAAGATAAAATATGCATATTGGCTTGCAAACCTGAAAGTGCTTATGATTACTACTGCCCGACATAAAAGCCTAACTGACATATTGTTTGTATTTCAGCCTTCCTGATCTGGATGTTTAAGATAAAACTGAGTTTTCCTCTATAATTTCAAGACACTAGTCTTGTATTTGAATCATATTGTCCCCAGCTCCAAGCACAAGGCTATTCAAATAGTATATTTTAAGGCACCGAATTAAACACTAGGAGAATACTGAATTGTCTTTGGGAGATTTCAATGGTCCTTTAATGACCCCAGACTTTCTCCTGAAACAAAGATCAATTTAAAAAAAAAACCAATATTCCACCAGTAATTATTGTGTGGTTGACAGTAATGAACACTATATTCCCTGCAGACCTAAAAATAAGTATTACTCAGAGGAGAAGAAAGAAGTGCATGGTGGATATGAGCAAGCTGCAATATATAACACATAAGGAATGACAAAGAGCTTTGATAAATTTAGGGTCTCAAGAAATAAATGTATTCCCAAAAGAGATAACAAGTGAATTATGTGAAAAAAAGTGAATGATACCTGGCATCTCTGTTATATAAAAAGAATGGGGTAGCCCCTTTCCTTGCCCCCTCTGTCCTCTATAGACTTTGTAGACCCTGTCCTCAACCTCATGGGAGAATATGGACAGGACTGGTAGGAAATACTCATCAGTAAGAACTCATGGTGTCTGAGTGTTTCAGTATCTGATTATAAGCTTGCTTTGAGAGTTAATGTGATAATGTAGCTAGAAGACTGACCTTAGAGTCAAGAAGCTACAAGTTCAAGTCAGTCCTGTCAATGGCACCTACTAGCTATTTGTTCATGAGGAGGAGTCACATAAGCTTTCAGTGTCCCACGTCAAGTCTCTGAGAACATAAGTGGCAGAGGAATTAAAGGAAGTTTCCATATGAAAAATTCGCTGTATTGATAACAGATCTTGACACCCCATTCCCCCCTCCAAACATTACAGATAAATGTGTTTGTGAGTGTATCACATATATGTGTTTATTATATCTGTCAGTAAAAAAACATTCATTAAGTGCCTTCTATGTGCCAGGAACTCTGCTAAGCAAAGACAGTGTCTGCCCACAAGGAACTCACAGTCTAATAGAAGAGACAACATGTAGACAACTATGTACAGGCAAGCTACATATAAGATAAGTTGGAAATAACAGGGAAAAGGTATTAGAATTAAGATGAATTGGAAAAAAGCTTGTTCTAGAAGGTGGGACTTTAGCAAGGACTTGAAGGAAGTCAGGGAAGTCAAAAGGCACAGATGAGGATGGAGAACATTCCAGGAATGAGACACAGACAGAGAAAATGCAAGGAATTGGGAGATGGAGTGTCTTGTTTGAGGAAGAACAAGGAGGCCAGTATCACTGGATGGCAGAGCACATGATGGTTAAGATGTAAGATGTAACAAGATAAGAAATGTGGGGTGGAGCAGGTTATGAAGGAGTTTGAATAGCAAAAAAAATTACATTTGATCCTGGAGGTGATGGGAGGTTATTAAGTAGGGGGTGACAGGTCCTTTAGGAAAATAACTTTGGCAACTGAGTGGAGACTGGAATGAAGTACAGTGTGGTATGGCACATTTTTTAATTAACTTTTTTTGTGGGGGTTGACTAAATAGAAAGAAAATATAGCAAAATCCCAAGCAGCTGAAGCAGAGTGTTTCATACCTCTATCTGCTTGATGAAATAATGAGGCAAAATATGTTAGGCAATTAGTTGAATAGTTCAGCCTATACACTCACAAGAAAAACAAAATAGCCTTGTGAGTTTGATCAGAGTAGAGAGACAATCTGGATAATTCAAGCTCACTTCAAGTCTGCTTTCCCCATCCCCCACCAACTGTACCTTGCATATTGATCAAAGTTATTGAATAATTGTTTCCTTCTGGTTTCATTTTTTTTTTTCAGACAGCCTGAGTAAATGGTACACTTCAGAAACTGAATGATGAATTCTTTCTCCTCTTCAGAGGGCCACAAAAAGGTTAACTGCTGAACCTCTTCCAGATTAGTGGTATGTACATAAGCCATGACTTATTACATTCTTATGGGTTCTTAATGTTTGATGCCTTACTACCTTAAAGGCAAATATTATTTCACATTAATCTTCAGGAGATATTTTCATTTGGTTTCCAAAAAACAATTGCTTTCCCTGGGATTTTACTTGCAGTGCTAATGTTAGATACCTTAGCAGGCTCTCAGCAGCTCCTGCAAGTTTTAAAGCAACTTCTGTAGCTTTTCAACTATCCAAATGCAAATAAAAACACCCATTTGAACTGAAGAGGAATTTACTCAGCTCTTATGAAATTTGCCATTTAATGATACTTTTTTTTCAAATTGTTAAGACAGCAAGGATGCTCATCAATTGGGGAATGGCTAAACAAATTGTGGTATATGTTCATGATGGAATACTACTCTGTGACAAGAAATGATGAGCTCAATAATTTTAGGAAAGCATGGAGAGATCTCCATGAATTAATGAAGAGAAAAATGAGCAGAACCAAGAGAATATTGCATACAATAACAACAGTTTTGTTTTAGCAATAGCTTTGAGCAACGAAGTCATTCTGACTATTAGAAATAGCCAAATTAACCACAAATATCCTTTGAAGGAAAATGCTGTTTGAATCCAGAAAAAACTCTCTCTCTCTCTCTCTCTTTATATATGTATATATATATATATATATATTTGTATGCATATCTATGTGTGCATATGTATGTGTGTGTGTGTATATATGTATATAAATATATATATATATATATATGTATATATATATATATATATATATACACACACACACATACAAATTTGTGTTTGATGGTAGCCATCTCAAAGTTTGGAGTTGGGAGTGAAGGAGGAAATAAAGTTGCATGATAACTTTATAGTATATTTGAAAGGAATAGCAAGTTGTACATAATGGATCTGCAATTTCAGGTGCAATCCTCTGTTCTTCTATCCTACTTTGTTATGGAAATGTTTGTTTTATTTCTTACGTTCAGAATAAAATAAATAAATTTTAAAAATAAAAAATTGATAAGACAAAATTACTCTAAAAGCTACTTCAAATATAATTAAATGAAAGGAAAGATTTGTCTTTGATGGTGGCTGGTTACCTTATGACTTCACATGCATTCTAAGTACCATCCAACTACTGAATGTGTTTACTGCTGGTTATAAATAGGCATCTGGCATTTAGGTACTATGGAACTGAACTATTTCACAGGAGTATAATAAGGGCTAGAACCAAATTTATTGAAAGCAATGTGGTACCATGGAAAGTGTGATGGACTTAAGAGTTAGATTTCAGGGTTCAGATTCTGCGTCTAACACTTCTCTAATGGGTAAAATCCCAGGTCTGCCACTAACATCTCTGGGTGCCCGTATTTCCTCATCTACAATGAAGGAATAATTGTACTTTTTGTAATTACTTCATGAGGTTGTTGTGAGGATCAAATGAAAAAAAATGTATGTTAATTACTCTGTAAATCTTAAAGTGTTATAAAATGTCAGCTGTTATTATTGGCAAATTTTAAATTTTAGTTCACAAAGAAAAGAATGTCAAATATGAACTTGACTTTCAATTGATTGCCTTACAGGTCCTATCACTTTCCTGCCAATAGAATAGAAACAACAGTTTGTCATGTATTAGCAGGGATGGTCTTACACATAGTTCAATTCAATTCACCACATTAAAAAAAACTACTAATTTACTTCTAAGTTTAGAGTAGGGTGCTAGGCACTGAAGAAGATTCAAATTTAAATAAGAAACAGTCCCTGCCTTCATGGAACTTATAGTTTGGTGATTTGTGTATCAGAGTGGAAAGGGACACATGGAACCATCTAGCCTAGCCCTGACCGTGGAAGAAACAGAAATCTCCCGTAATTTATTCAACAAGTGATCATTCAGGCTTTTTGTTGAAGACCTTCAGTGCTATGAATCTTCCTCCCTCCCAACTCTTCCCATTCAAATTTTAGATGTCTCTAATTATGAGAAGATTCCTCATATCCAGTCAAA
Source organism: Trichosurus vulpecula (assembly GCF_011100635.1). Taxonomy (NCBI): domain Eukaryota; kingdom Metazoa; phylum Chordata; class Mammalia; order Diprotodontia; family Phalangeridae; genus Trichosurus; species Trichosurus vulpecula. The sequence continues at coordinate 200,768,522 of NC_050573.1, forward strand.
AACTTCTTAGAAATCTCTATAAAGCAGTCCTTGTCTGTGGCCAAGAGAAGTAAGTCCCTTGCCTCTTTCAGATGACATTGCTTCCAGTAATTGAATATAGTTAATAAAGCTCTCCCCCTATATTACAAATCATCTTCTCTGAATTAAATATCCCCATGTCCTTCTGCCACTTCTTATATGGCAGTTTCAAATTTCCTCATCAAACACCAACTTCATTGCCCTCCTGTGGATGTAACACAAGTTATCAATGTTATCTCTAAAATGTAGCACCCAAAACTCATCTGCACTTGTCAGATGTGGCCTTCCCAGAATGAAGCTCTCCAGTAGATTATGCCTGCAGCACTCCAGTTTGGTGATTCTGCCAAAAATGAAATGAGTATTGTCTGCCAGGACATAATCTGTATGAAGATAGTGAAGCTCACAGTGATCACTTCCCTTTCCTGTTGTCAAAACAACTTATTTCTGAATAAATTTAAGAATTTTACCTAGGTTTGACTTCATGGCTTCTGATCCAGAGATGTAAAATTTCTGTTATTTTAGCTATTATTTTTAACTTGGTTTAATATTTGCTCACCTTCAGTCCTATGACATATTGTTTTGAAAATTACTAACAGCAATTCAGCAACCTCATGAATTCTTTCGGATCTGGCAACTTAAGCTCAGGAAAAGCAGATCCCGAGACATCATTTATTTTAGGTTTCAACCCTTCATCACCATTTCAATTCTCTGTTTCCCACTGTGAAGATCATTTTTGTTGTTAGATGAATTCAAATCAAAATGGAGGTGACTAGTTTTTTTTTCAAATGTTTATTATCATAAGCCTGAACAATTCAAGCAGTGGTTCCTTACGCAAGGCTCTATTGTTGTCCCATCCATGAGATCAAGAATGAATTGGGTTTAAGACTTGGTCTTTGCCCAAGAATCACTTAATGGTTGTTCTTTGGGCCCGCCTGGCTCAGAGTGTATGTAAATAGTAACTGTTTCTCTTTTGGCCAGCATCCTTGAGGGTCTTCCCTTTCCAGTTTGATTTTTTTTATTATTAAAGAGGCCATCCCCTGACTCACTTCTTAAAGAGGCATATTCACTGAATGAGTGTTGCCTTACTCAAAATGAGATCCTAAAAAAGACCTTAGCTTAAAAGGGCCAAGGTTTCCCACTGCATCCTGGGCCATCTCCAGTTGTCCCGATCTGTATCTAAGCACTGGACCCAGATGGCTCTGGAAGAGAAAATGAGGCTGATTTTGCATAGCCCTCCATCACTCAAATCAAAGTCAATTGCAAGTCATGTCATCATCTCCCTGATGTCATGGTCCTCTTGGAGAACAAAGGACAAACTACAGCCACACAACCACAACACAATCAATAATTAACCTTATAATTGTTTATTTTTAATTAAAATTCATTTTTCATTAATCAGCATTTACTTTTCTACCTCCAGCCTCCCACTACTATCTCTCCTGTGGGAAAAAAAGAAAGAAAAACAAAATAAAACATTATAACAAATGTGCAAAGTAAAGCAATGTCTCATTCTACACATTTAGTCCATTATCTCTTTATTGGGAGGTGGGCAGAATTCTGCATCATTAGTCCTCTGAAATCATGGTTGGTCATAGGGTTGATCAGAGTTCTTAAATCTCTCAAAGTCAGTAATTTTTAAAATGGAGTGGTTACGTTACTTTATATTTCACTTATATTAGTTTATACAAGTCCTTTGTTTTGTTTCTCACTTCACCATAGTATTGTGGTATATTTATATGCATACCCCCTTGATGCTCACCCCCTTAGTTTCTTATCCTTTGCCTCCACAAAAAAGAGCAGTTACAACTATTTTTGCACAAATAGATCTTTTCCCTCTTTTCTTTGTTTTTTTGCTCAAATGGCTTGAACAGTTTAGTAACTTTAGGGGAAGAGTTCCAAAATGTTTTACAGAATGGCTGTTCCTGAATAGCTCCATCAATAGTTCATTATTATGCCTAGTTCCCCCTTTCCCCAGTGTCCCTGATGTTATCACTTTTTTATCGACTTCACCAATCTTAGAGGTACGAAGCGTAACCTTAGAGTCGTTTTAATTGCTAGTGATTTGGAACATATTTCATATGGTATTTTTGATAATTTGTATTTTTAGAGTATTCATATGTGCACACGTTTCTTCCAAGAGAATGTAAATTAATTGGAGGCAAGAATTGTTTCATTTTTCATTTTTGTTTAGTGCATTGCCTAAAACATAGTAGGTAATTAATAAATGTTTTCTGGTTGATTGGCTAGGAAGTGTGTAGATCTGGGGATTATCAGCTTATGAAGACAATAAAACATAAAGTACAATGAGAAAAAGTGGACCTAGAACAGAACATTTCGATACCCAAAGGCGAAAGGGTAATAGAGGATGTCACAGCAAGAGAAGATTAAGGAGTACTCATACAGGTAGGAGAAACAAGAGGAGAGAGGTAGAAGGAGAGAGTGATGTCATAAAAATCCAGAAAGGAGTGCTACAAAGAAGTTGATGGATAAGGGTTGAGAAAAATATCCATCATATTTGGCAAAGAGTTTTGGAAATTTCAGGGAGAAAAAAAGCATTTATTATTCATTTGAGTTAGAAGCTAGATGACAAATGTTGAGAATTAAGTTAAAGGAGAATAAGTATAAGGGATGGTATATAGGAATTTAACTAAAAGAGGTAGGAGAGAGATGAGATGATAAGAGTTTGAGGGATTGGTAGGGTCTAATGGGAGGGTGTTTTAAACTTTCACTTTGAGGATGGAGACTTGGGGCCTGCTTTTGTGTAGCATGGAAGAAGCTGTTAGGAAAAGAGAATTTTAAGATAATGAACAGAGAGGGAGTGCATGCAGGTGGATGGGGGCAGGGTGGGGACAGACAGGGTGTGCTACATTGGAGAAGACTGAAGGGGATGGGATAAAGCATACATCTAGAGAAGTAAGCCTTGGTGAGAAGGGCCCATTGGTGACACAAAGACAAATGACCTACTTGGCAATTTTTCCTTGATTACACTTTTTCTCTTGCTCAGGTGACCTTTCCACTAGCTGTAGGCCCTCAATGAAAAGGACTAACACCATAAAGGAGCTGAATTCATGCTGCCTGACATAAACCCCTGAGGGGCTTTTTATTTTCAGTTTATCCTTGGTTATTACATGGATGAATGGTACTACAAATGAAAACCCAAGTGGAAAGCCTTGGTGGAAAGCCCAGGATAAAGTTGTGAATAATTATTTTTTTCCTCACAGCTTTTTCTTCTACCATTCTCTTTCACTTTTCAAAAAAAAAAATGAAACGATAACAAAGACCCACAACATTACAGTTACCAAAGAAACAGTTATGTCACCAATATATCTTGAGTTTTGTGCAAAGAAATAAGAAATTTATAGATAGTACTTTGAAAAGTAGAAATTTCTAGTTCTGATGAGCTCTAATTATATAAATGAAGGCATTTCTGATAATATTAAGAAAAAAATCAACATAAAAAAATTAAAAAGTGAAATATCTTTGTAAATAGGGAATATGTTTATAGACAAGTTCATGATAGCTTTTTTAATCTTTTATTATGGTTCACAGAGATAGAAGACAGCATGACATAGTGGGCAGAAATTTGTATCCAGAATCAGGATCATGTGAGGTCAAATTACACTCAGGCACTTAAAAACTGTATGACCCTAAATGAGTTGCTTAATCTCTCTGTGCCTGCATTTGTTTACCTTTCAAATGAAATAATTGGATACAATGGCTTCAAAGGCCTCTTTTAGCTCTAAATCCATGATCTTATGGTTATAAAGGAACATGAAATAGGTAACCTGTAATTACCTGTTTAATGGGATTAAAATAATGACATTATTTTTATATATACTTAAATATATAAGAAAGATTAAAGGAGACACTTTGGCATAATGAATACAGGTCTGACCCTTGGGACAGGGAAACTTAGGTTCAAATCCTGCTTTTGATATCCACTACCTATATAAAATCAGGAATTTCTTAAGCTCTCCTTGCTTTGAACATCCTTCTTAAAGTAATAAATATAGCCCAGCTAGCAGTAAGTATCAGTGAAAAAATCACAGGACCGGACCACCCCACCCCCAAAGGAAAAAAAAAGTTCAAATGAAGCATAAAACTTCAGTAAAAGATAAATCTTTGACAACAGACTATGAACTGGTTGTCTAATATAGTTTCACTAGCTCATTAAATTCTGGTTAATTATTTTTAACCTTGGGATCTTGAAATTAAAGGTACCAACAAAAAAGTGGCACCACAAAGACATTAATAAAGTGGATTGGGAAAATGATATGATTATTTCTGAGAAAAAAAAGGCAGCATATGATTGGTTTTTAAAAGCATTTAAATAAATGCCACTGCTAGGTATATATCCCAATGACATCAAAAAAGGGGGGCAATTATCTATTTGTACAAAAATATTTGTATCAGCTTTTTGTGTGGTGGCTAAGAATTGGAAATTGAAGGGATGCCCAGCAATTGCAGAATAGCTAAACGAGCTGTGGTATATGATTGTAATGGAATATTATTGTGCTATAAGAAATGACAAGCAGGATGATTTCAGAAAAACCTGGAAAGACTTACATGAACTGATACATAATGAGGTAAACAGAACCAGGAGAACACTGTACACAGTAAAAGCAATATTGTTCAATGAAGAATTATGAATGACTTAGCTATTCTCAGCAAAACAATGATCCAAGAGGATCACAAAGAACTAATGATGGAACATTCTATCTGCCTCCAGAGAAAGAACTGATATTGTTTGAATACAGACTGAAGTATGCTATTTTTCACTTTCCTCCGTTCTTTTTTTTCCTTTTTCTTTCTTTCTTTCTTTCTTTCTTTCTTTCTTTCTTTCTTTCTTTCTTTCTTTCTTTCTTCTTTTATTCAAGTCTTCTTATTCAAAATGACTAATATGTAAATGTTTTGCATAATTACACATGCATAACCTATATCTGATTGCTTACCATGTCAGGGAAGGGGAGTGAGGGAGAGAATTTGAAACTCAAAACTTTAAAAAAAAAGTTTTAAAAATTGGGAAAAATAAAAATCCTTCTAAAATAAATAAAATGGTACTGACTGAGAAACAGAGTGGTAGAACAGTGGAACAGGTTAGTTACACTAGACACAGTACTCAATGACTATAGTAATCTACTGTTTGATAAATCCAAAGACTCCAACTCCTGGGATAAGAACTCACTATTTGACAAAAATTGTTGGAAAACTGGAAAATAATATGGCAGAAACTAGCCATAGACCAACATCTTACATTGCATACCAAGATAAGGCCAAAATGGGAACACAATTTAGACATAAAGGGTGATAACATAAGTAAATTAGGAGAGCAAGGAATAGTTTACATGTCAGATCTATGGAGAATGGAAGAATTTATAACCAAACAAGAGCTAGAGAGCATTATGAAATACAAAATGGATAATTTTGATTACATTAAATTAAAAAGTTTTTGTACAAACAAAGCCAATGCAACCAAGATTAGAAGGGAGGCAGAAAGCAGGGAAACAATTTTCATAGGAGTGTCTCTGATAAAGGCCTCATTTGTAAAATATAGAGAGAGCTGAATCAAATTTATAAGAATACAAGTCATTCGCCAATTAATAAATGGTCAAAGGATACAAACAGGTAGTTTTCAGAGGAAGAAATTAAAGCTATCTATAGTCATATAAAATGCTCTAAATTACTACTGATTAGAGAAATGCCTATCAAAAGAACTCTGAGGTACCACATCACAGACCCTTATCAGATTGACTAATATGACAGAAAAGGAAAATGATAAATTTTGGAGAAGATGTGGGAAAATTGAAACATTAATGCATTGTTGGTGGAGTCATGAAATGATCCAACCATTCTGGAGAGCAATTTGGAACTATGCCCAAAGGGCTATAAAACTGCACATACCCTTTGACCCAACAATACCACACTTTGGTCTGTATCCCAAAGAGACCATGAAAATGTGAAAAGGACCCACATGTTCAAAAATTTTTATAGCAGCTCTTTTTGTGGTGGCTAAGAATTGGAAACTGAGGGGATGTCCATCCATTGGGGAATGGCTGAACAAGTTGTGGAATATGAATGTAATAGAATAATATTATTTCATAAGAAATGATGAGTGGACAGATTTCAAAAAAGTCTGGAAAGACTTACATGAACTGATACTGAGTGAAAGGAGCAGAACCAAAAGAAGAGTGTACACAGTAACACCAAAATTGTGCAGTGACCAACTTTGATAGACTTAGCTCTTATCAGCAATGCAATGATCTAAGACAATTCCAAAGAACTTATAATGGAAAATGCTATCCACATTCAGAGAAACAACTGTGGAGTCTGAATGCAAATCAAACCATATTATTTTCTCTCTTTTTTTCTTTCTTGTAATTTTTCTCTTTTGTTCTGATTATTCTTTCATAACATAACTAATGTGGAAATATGTTTAATAAGATTGTACATGTATAGCCTATATCAGATGGCATGCTGTCTTGCAGAGGGAGGAGAAATTTAGAACTCAAAATCTTATAAAAGTGAATGTTGAAAGCTAAAAGTAAATAAATAAACAAATAAATAAATAAAAGAGTTTAAATAACAAATGAGCAAGATTTCATTGTAATTTCTATTCCCACATTGTAATCAGGTAAAAAATGACCTACTTGATTGAATCTATTTGCAGCTTTGGGTCTTTTGTTTTTCTCATTGCGATCATTTGTATTAATGAGGAGCAATAGCCCCCAAAGTGAAAAGCCCTCATTTGGATGATGAGCTTTTGTCTACATGCTATGCTTCAATTTTAATTGGAGTGCTAAGGTTGCAATTGTTGGCATTATATAATTTTTAATTAGGCAGCTATCTGCAGCACACTTTACATAAAACAAATGGAAGAAATCTGAGAAAAGTTTTTAAATAGAGGATTTTCTTTTTAAAAAAATATATCAACACTTGGAATAAATCCCAAATCAAATTCTTGCAATGATCATAATGCAACATAATTGTACTAGAATACAGTCTAGGAGTATTATGTTTAGCTAATGAGAGATTATTTTGAGTAAAACTGTAATTTTGTTCCTTTCTTTTTCTGCCTGAAGTATTACGAACATCATATTCCTAAGTTTTGGGTTATTTTTTTAAATATTGTTCTCACTAGGCCTCAGAACTTTTTTTGAATGGGATAGTAGAAAGAGATCAAGTCTAGGAGTCAGAAAACCAAAATTCTAATTCTAAAACTCCCACTACCACACTTTGGAACATTAAGCTAACACTTTACTAGGGTTTGCTTCAGTGACTTTTAACTATGTTCTGCTAAAATTAGATGATCCATCTGGTATTCTCCAACTCTGAAATTCTAAGATTCCTTTTGTCTTTCATAGCAATAAAGTTTTCTAATATTGGAGGGGCTGTGAGAAAATTAGGACACCAATGTACTGTTGGTGGAGTTGTGAGCTGATCCAACCATTTTAAAGAGCAATTTGAAACTATACCCAAAGGGCAATAAAATTGCACGTACCCTTTGACCCACCAGTACCACTACTAAGTCTGTGTCCCAAAGAAGTTTTAAAAAGGGACCTATATGTACAAAAATGTTTATAGCACCTCTCTTTGTGGAGGCAAAGAATTGGAAATTGAGGGGATGTCCATCAACTGGGGAATGGCTGAACAAGTTGTGGTATATGATTGTGATGAAGCACTATTTTGTGCGATAAGAAATAATAAGCAGGGTACTTTCAGAAAAATCTGGAAAGACTTACATGAACTGATGCAAAGTCAAATAAGTAGAACCAGGAGAATATTGTACAGAGTAACAACACCATAAAATGATCAACTGTGAATGACTTAACAATTTTATGCAATAAAAGGTATAAGACAATTTCTGAGGTTTTATGATTTAAATAATGCTATCTACCTCCAGAGAAAGAACTAAAGGAGTCTGGATGAGCATACTACTTTTTACTTTATTGGGGAGGGATGTGTGACAGGAGATTAATCTGTTTTCTTTCATAATTTCACTAATATGGAAATATGTGTTGCATGACTGTCCATGTATAACCTATAGTAAATTGATTACCTTCTCAAAGAAGGGCAAGGAGATGGAAGAAGAAAACTTGGAACTCAAGATTTTTTTTTAAATGAATGTTAAAATTGTTTTTACATGTAATTGGAAAAATGTTAACTTTAAGAAATAAAATCAAAAAAAAGGAAGAACAAAGAGGAAAATTTAAATAAATATGTACTTGAGTATGTGCATACATTGAGAGAGGCAGCATAGCAGAGTGAATATAGAGTTGACCTGGTATAAGAATCCCCTGCCTTCCAGTCTAGCCCCTAATATCTACTAAGTATGACAACTTGGGCGAATCATTTAATGCATCAGTGCCCCAGGAAACTTCCATATGCTAATAAAATCACAGATTTACAGAAATAACTCTATGTATGCTAATCTAGACAGCATACTGCAAGGAGGAATAGCTTATGAAGTAGAAGAATAAAAGAGCAAATCAGTAATTAATAGGAAAAAATAACTAACAAATTCATAGCCTCAGAAAGTTATACAAACAGTGCTAGACTTAAAAGCTCAGAAATACTTATATTAGAATACTGCCTTTTATAGTAGTTGTAAGAACATGGTCAAGTTAACCTCTCAGGGTCTCAGGTTATTCATTTGTAAAATCACAGGTTCAAGTGAAATGTTTGTAGAGTGTATGAATATCAAACTGCTATATAATTGTCAATTCCCATCAATAAATAAACGAATAAGGAATCCTTATATGAAGCAACAATTTTGATGTCAAAAGGTTAAGCCTTTGAAGGACAAGGATATTGGAAATATATTTCTGGGAGGAATAAGATAGAAAAAAGAGGCACAGGAGTGCCATTGTATGTTTTAAGATATAACACATAAAGAAAACAAGGTATTTAAGGACAGAAACACTGGGGAGAACATTTGAGTTAATAGGAGAAATAGACAGAAAATTTTTAAGACAGTATGCTATGGACCACCTGGACAAAAGCAGGAATTAGACAAGGGGGTCAGGAAATGTAACATAAACATCATACTGAGGCATGATGTTGTGACGATGATTGTTTTTTTTTTTTAATTCAGAGCCTCTTCCATTATTCTCCTTGTCTGAAACAGATCAGATAATAAAGTTATTAACTGTCCTAATGAAAATTTCGTCCTTCAAAATGTGGGGAAGACTGCAAAGGGAGCAAATTCTGACCAACAATGGTTTGGAAGATGAATGATAAAAAGCTTGGGGGAAAAACAACAATTCAATCACAGTGATAGAGGAGAACAAATTAAACCGTAGTCTAAAATACTCTCTAGATTTGGGGTTTGTTGTTTTTCACTCATGTCTAACTCTTTGTGACCCAATTTAGGGTTTTCTTAACCAAGATATTGGAGAGGTTCGTCATCTCCTTCTTGAAATAATTTTATAGATGAGAAAACTGAGGCAAGCAGGGCTAAGTGACTTGCCCAGGGTCACACAGCTAGTTTCTGTCTAAAGCCAGATTTGAACTCAGGAAGTGAAGTTTTCCTGACTCCAGGCTTGGCACTTTATCTACACTGTGTTATCTATCTGCTTTTAGGGTTTTCTTAACCAAGATATTGGAGTGGTTCGTCATCTCCTTCTTGAAATAATTTTATAGATGAGAAAACTGAGGCAAGCAGGGCTAAGTGACTTGCCCAGGGTCACACAGCTAGTTTCTGTCTAAAGCCAGATTTGAATTCAGGAAGTGAAGTTTTCCTGACTCCAGGCTTGGCACTTTATCTATACTGCGTTATCTATCTGCTTTTAAGAAGTCTACTGGATATCTAGTTTAAGATTGTCTGAAAGGCTGTTGTAGATTTGAGATTGGAGGTGAGTAGAGACTCCAGGGCAGAATATGTAGATTTGAGAATGATTAGCATAGAGATGGTAATTAATCCTTGAGAGCTGATGAGATTACCAATTAAAGTAGTATAGAAGAAGAAAAGAAAGCCCAGGACAGAATCCTGAGTGACACTAAAGTTAGAGGGTATGATCTGGAAGAGGATCCAACAAGGAAACAAGCAAGGAGTGGTCAGACCAGGAGGAGGGGAACCAGGAGGAAGTGGTGTGCTGAAAACCTAAAGACAAGAGAATAACCAACAGTGTCATAGGCTGCAAAGATCATGGAGAATGAAGACTGAGAAAACACTATTGGCTTTGGCAGCTAAGAGATCATTAGTAAACTAAATTGCGAGGGATTTAAGAAGAGACTAAGAGAAGAGAAAATGCAGGCACCTAATGTAGATAACCTTTTTGAGGAGTTTAGCTACAAAAGGGAAGAGGAGATATAGAATAGTAGTTATCAGAGATGGGTGGATCAAGTAAGGTTTTTTGTTTCATTTATTTGCTTATTTTAGGATGGAGGAGGAAAAGGAATGTTTGTAGAAAGTAGGAAATGAGTCAGTAAACAGGGAGAGATGGAAAATGAGTAAAAGATTGGGGATGAGAGAGGGTAATCTATCAGAGGAGATGGGATGGAATAGGATTGCTTACACTAGTAGAAGGGTTGGTCTTGATGAGGAAAAGGTACACTTCATCATAAGAGAAAGGAATAAAGGATGAGAAGATAGCAGAAGGCATGTCAGTGAAAAGATATGAGAAGGAGGGGAGAAGACAGAGTTCACAGAAAATGGTCTTTTTTTCTTTAAAATGTGAGGCAAATTTCTCAGCTGAGAGAGAGAGGGAAGCAGAACCATTACCGGCTCAAAAAGTTTGAAGAGACTCAAAAAAGTTTGGAAGAGCTGCTATGGAGAGCAAGATTGTTACTTGATAAGGGAGGTTTAGTGTGATTGCCTAGCAGCAGTAAGGGCCAGTTGAGGTTGTATAGCATAGATTTGTAGTGGTCTCGATCAGAATGGTTGTGTGATTTTTCTCCACCTTCTTTCTGCTTCACAAGTATAGGAATGAAGGCAGCAAATGATTGGAATGATCTAAGGCTAAGGCTTGGCTGGGTGTAATTGGTGCTATTTATGTAAGGGAGCTAGAGGTCAAGATAATCTAACATCTAAGAGACTTCCCCACTCTTGATTTTCTATACTGTGGACTCTACTATACTATGACTCTACAACTATGGCTGTTTAAGCGCAAATATTGCAGGGGCTTTGGTTTTTGGAGGTTCAGCTCTGTCTCTTCTCTTATTTTGATGACTTGGCATGCATATATGAGCAGCAGGTCCTATTCGCTCACCATTTTATCTTTGATCAAGCACTCCATGATCCAATTAAAGTAGCCTAGTCACTGTTCCTCAAGCTCAGAATTTTATCTCTTGCCTCTGGCCCTTTATAGAGGCTGTGCTTTTTTGGGAACTTCACAGAATAACAGAATCATAGAATTTGAGAGTGGGAAGTGTCATGAAGACAAACCACATGTGAATAAACGTTTGTAAAAGTGGTTGTCCAGCCCCCTTCTTGAACACCTCCAAGAAGTGGAAACCCACCATTTATCAAGGCAGCCCATTCTACTTTTAGAAATGTTTAATTCTTAGGAAGTTTTCCATGTCATCAAGCCTGAATTGGATTGTTTGGCAATTGGCTTCTTTGCCACCGGGTTTCACCCATAACTCCTGGTTCTAACATTTGAGAATCAAACAAAAAACAAATCTACTCCCTCATTTCTCCCTAGGCTGCTTCTCATCAAACTTCTCAGTCATGTAGTAGAAACCTCTTTGTCCTCCAAGATCACCTCAGCCCTTGCCTAAGGTTAGATGACTCCTTCCAGAGTCTCCATTTTAAGTAGGGTACCCAGGTCAGTCACCTCTTTATTTCCACAAGGCTGTGTTCCTCTGAACTTCTCCATCATGCCCCCAAGCCAAGCATCTTGTCTCTACTCCTTATTCAGCTTCCTTGCATGTGTTGTCTTTTCCTTAAAATGTAAGCTCCTTGAGGGTAAGGGCTTTCTTTTTGTTTATATTTGTATTCCCAAAGCTTAGCACAGTACTTGGTACATGATAAATTTTTAATAAATGCATATTGACTGACTGAACTGACTCTTCCACATGACAGTCCTTCGAATATTTGAAGATGATTTTCATGCTCTCCCCCAATCCCAGTGGAGTCTTTTCTTTCCAGGCAAAACTTTCATGGTTCTTTCATTCAGTCCTCATATGACATAGATACAGTTCCCTTTATTAATTTTGCCTTTCTTCAAATCCTCAGCACAGTGTCTGACACATAGTGAGTGCTTAATAAATGCCTACTATCTGACTTATTCACCATCTTGCTTACCCTTCTCTAGACATTATCCAGTTCATCAATGTCTTTCTTTTTTTGTTTGTTTGTTTTTGTTTTTGGAGGGGGGGAGACAAGGCAGTTGGGGTTAAGTGACTTGCCCAAGGTCACACAGCTAATAAGTGTGTCGAGTGTCTGAGGCCGAATTTGAACTCAGGTCCTCCTGACTCCAGAGCTGGTTCTCTACTCACTGCACCATCTAGCTGCCCCCATCAATGTCTTTCTTAAAACATGTTACCTAGAACTGAAGATGGTGCTCCAGATGAGTTCTGATCATGGCAGAATACAGTGGGACTATCAGTTCCCTTCTCCTGGAAACTGTGCCCTTCAAAAAAGCCCAAGATCCACTTGGGCTTTTTGGCTGCTGAATCACACTCTTGGCTTGTATTGAGCTGGTATACTGAGAAATCCATACCTTTGCTGAAGCATTGGTTATCTAAACATGCCTCTTCCATCGTATACTTGTAAAGTTGACTGTTTTCTAAATAAGAAAAGAAATTAAACATCCTTTTTCTCCCAACATACCTAAAAAAATCACTATTTTTGGTGCTTTAGCTTCCTTTGTCAATCTCAGCTTGGGTTCTTAATATTATTTTTATCAGATAATGCAGTCTTCATATTTGTCCTCTATAACCTGGTATTATTTCCTTTTATACATTTTTAAATGTCAGCCATTACCTCCCACATTCCTTCTAATTAGTCTCTTCAGAAAAATTCAAGTTTATCCTCCTTATTGGAATTATTTTCTTTTATGTCTACAGAGGGGCAGCTAGGTGGTGCAATGGATAGAATGCCAAGCCTGGAGTCAGGATGTCTCATCTTCCTGAGTCCAAATTTGGCCTCAGACACTTACTAGCTGTGTGATCTTGGGCAAGTCACTTAACCCTGTTTTCTCATCTGTAAAATGATTTGAAGAAGGAAATGACAAACCACTCCAATATCTTTGCCAAGAAAGCCCTAAATGGGTTCATGAAGAGTTGGACAGGAAGGAAAATGACTCGAAAACAACAATAACAAATGTCTGTAGAATTTCATCTTCAGTAATTCCTATCTCTCCTATCTTCACCTGAAGCATTTTACTTGTTGAGATCTTATCTAGCTTTGTTTTAAGCCCTTTAGAACTTGTTTTTCCAAAATGTAAGGTACAAGTCAGAATGTCTCTGAATTTCCTTTCCTACTGTATCACAGCCTCTGTGAGGAATTAGTCTCTTCCTTTAAGGGTTCCAATAATTTCATCCCAGCAATTAGTTCCTCTCTGCAAGTGGTAGTGAGATCCAGATCAGAATCCTCCCTTGATGATCCCTCAACCTTTTGAAAGATGAACTTATCTCTAATGCAAGTCAAGAAGTTATTGGCTGCTCTGCTTTTGGCAAAGAAAGAGCTGGAACAGATGCCAGAATAATTGAAATTCCCTATCACTACTTTATAATGCCAAACTTTTGATTAGTTGCCTAAATTCCTTATCTATTTCCTCTTTTTATTCAGATCTTCTGTAATATACTTCAATTATAAAATAATTCTTGTTTCTTCCTCCATTGACCTTCACCTAAATATTTTTTATCTTTCTTTTCTCTTCTGGTTCCTGGATATGCGCATGTGCACACACACACACACACACACACACACACACACACATATCCCATCAATTCTCAGCATCTTCATGATCAATCTTTCACTTATATTAGGCCACTTAGTTCCTCTTATTGTGACCTAAATCCTTTTAATTTGTGTACAGATACTTGAGGTTATGGTTTTTACTACTAAATATTTTCTTGGATTTTCCTTTTCTTTTTTCCTTTCTTGTAAATACCTCTTATGCCTAACTTGGAGGAAATCCATAGGAAGCATCCTCCCTCTCCACCCCCATTCTTTGTTAGTTTAAAGCCATTTTGATTAGATTTGTAAGACTCTGTATATGCAATCTTATCCTTTGTTAGATGTATTTCATTTCTGGCCAGAAATCCAAATCTAATTCAAAGATACCACCTTCTTAGTCAGTTTTTTACTTCCTAATTTAATTTTTTTGTCTTCTACATTCCTTGCTTCTAATGAGTAACAGTTAGGAAAACACAATTCATGTCCCCTTAGTCTTCGGTTTCTAGCCCAAGTCTTTATAATATTTGTCAATACGTTTTGTGTTCCTCCAGGTAGTATCATTTGTACTCACAAGAATGACCATACACCTCAATGTCTTTCTTCTAAATCAATAAGCATTATTAAGTACCTACTATGTGTCAGTCATTGTGCTATGCTGAACATAGAAAGATAAAAAATGAATAGTCTTTGCTCTGAAGGAATTTACATTATTCTGGGGGAAACAACATGTACATATGTGTGTGTGTATGAGTGTGTATGTATGTATGTGTCTGTATGTGTACAAGGAAAGAAAAAACACAATGAACACCAGATGTTCAGATACAAGGGAGGAAGAAGGCCTTAGCAGCTGGGGATGAGGAAAGGCTTTATGTGCTTGAGCAGAGGCTTTTTTTGTTGCTGCTGTTCTCTTAAATTTTTTTAGCTGGATCTTGAAAAATTAGAAATTCTATGAAGCTGAGGTGAGGAGAGGGTACCTTCCAGGCACAAGGAATGCCAGTATAAAATCAGGAAGATAGGCAGCTGGTAAGCAGGAAATAGTGTGAGCTCTGTACCGAGTCCCTCCAAAAACCTATAAAAAATGACTCTGAACCAATTCTAGAATGGCAGAACCCACAAAACAGCAGAGGGAAGCAGGGCTCCAGCTCAGGACAGCCTGGATGGTCTCTGGGTGAGGTCTATCCCACACGGAGCTGGGAGCTGGGAGCTGGGAGCCAGGAGCTGGGAACAGAGTGGAGCAGAACCCAGCCTGAACGGCGTGGACCCTCCAGACCAGAAGCCAGGTGGAGGGGGCCCTAGCGCCCTGAATCAGTGAGCTACGGCAGTTACCAGACTCCTCAACCGAAAAACACCAAAGACTGTGGAGAAGGTTAGTGGGAAAATCTGCAGGAGTAGAAGGAGTTCGAGGTTCAGCTTCCAGCCCCGGGGCCAGCAGAGGTGGGGCAGCTACAGCTGTTGTTACTTCCGGCTCCAGGCCAACCTGGTGGGAGGAATTAAGTGGCAGATCAGAACAGGGGTGGACAGCCTGCCGAAGATCTAAGCCCAGTCTGGGCTGGGGGTTGGGGAAGGAGCAGTGCTGGTGTGGCAGAGCTGGCACCTCCCCCCCAAACGTGGAACATAGAACTCTCTAGTCTACAAGCAGTCATACCCCACTGAAAAACTCAAAGGTCAAGTTAGTTGGCTGGGAATATGGCCAGGCAGCGAAAACGCACCGAGATTCAGTCTCAGACTTTGCATTCTTTCTTTGCTGACAAAGAAGACCAAAACATACAGTCTAAAGAAGTCAATAAAGTGCAAGAGCCTACACCAAAAGCCTCCAAGAAAAACATGAACTGGTCCCAGGCCATGGAAGAGCTCAAAAAGGATTTGGAAAAGCAAGTTCAAGAAGTAGAGGAAAAATTGGGAAGAGAAATGAGAAGGATGGGAGAAAACCATGAAAAACAAGTCAATGACTTGCTAAAGGAGACCCAAAAAAAATACTGAAAAATACACTGAAGAAAACAACACCTTAAAAAATAGACTAACTCAAATGGCAAAAGAGCTCCAAAAAGCCAATGAGGAGAAGAATGCCTTGAAAGGCAGAATTAACCAAATGGAAAAGGAGGTCCAAAAGACCACTGAAGAAAATACTACTTTAAAAATTAGATTGGAGCAGGTGGAAGCTAGTGATTTTATGAGAAATCAAGATATTATAAAACAGAACCAAAGGAATGAAAAAATGGAAGATAATGTGAAATATCTCATTGGAAAAACCACTGACCTGGAAAATAGATCCAGGAGAGATAATTTAAAAATTATTGGACTACCTGAAAGCCATGATCAAAACAAGAGCCTAGATATCATCTTTCAAGAAATTATCAAGGAGAACTGCCCTGATATTCTAGAGCCACAGGGCAAAATAGAAATTGAAAGAATCCATCGATCGCCTCCTCAAATAGATCCCAAAAAGAAATCTCCTAGGAATATTGTCACCAAATTCCAGAGCTCCCAGATCAAGGAGAAAATACTTCAAGCAGCCAGAAAGAAACAATTTGAGTATTGTGGAAACCCAATCAGAATAACCCAAGATCTGGCAGCCTCTACATTAAGAGATCAAAGGGCTTGGAATACGATATTCCAGAAGTCAATGGAGCTAGGATTAAAACCTAGAATCACCTACCCAGCAAAACTGAGTATCATGCTCCAAGGCAAAATATGGATTTTCAATAAAATAGAGGACTTTCAAGCTTTCTCAGTGAAAAGACCAGAACTGAATAGAAAATTTGACTTTCAAACACAAGAATCAAGAGAAGCATGAAAAAGTAATACAGAAAAAGAACAAGAAAAAGAAATTGCAAGGGACTTACTAAAGGTGAACTGTTTTGTTGACATTCCTACATGGAAAGATGATGTGTATGATTGATGAGACCTCAGTATTAGGGTAGCTGAAGGGAATATGCATACATATATGTTTATGTATATATATGGGTGAATGTGTATGTATGTATATATCTATGTGTGTATGTATATATATATACATATATATATATATACATATATATATAGAGAGAGAGAGAGAGAGAGAGAGAGAGAGAGAGAGAGAGAGAGAGAGGGAGAGAGGGAGAAAGCGGACACAAGGGGAATTGAAGATGAAGGGAAGATATCTAAAAGAAATAAAATCAAATTAAGGGATGAGAGAGGAACATACTGAGAGAGGGAGATAAGGAGAGATAGAATGGGATGGATTATCTCCCTGTATTGGCAACCAAAAATGGGCTCCTTAGCACTTAGTCAACAAGTGCCCTTGACTAGTTTGGCTTTTTCCCCTGAACTGAATGCTGTTTGTATGTTGGACTGGAGTAAGCTTGTCGGCCCCTTCACCTTGCTTCCCTTGCTTAAGCTGATGGAAAGAACCTGTGCTTTCCCAGTCAACCCCTTCACCTTGCTTAAGCAGATTGAAAGAACCTGTGCTTTCCCCGGCGTACCTTACACCCCCGCAGAAGCTGGATGGTTAAAAGCAGCTCCTGTTGGAGCCAGAGGCTGCTACAGCCACAGCCGCAGCCACAGCCGCAGCCACAGCCACAGCTGAAGCAGGAGCTGCCAGTAGCAGAGCTGACCTACGGGAGGAAGCTGAACAAAGACTTCAGGCCAGTGGGTAATCTTTTTACCATAGAGGGGGAAGCATGATTTTGCTTTACGCAATCATGCTTCTCTGTAGCCTCCTGGTTACTCTTTCCAGGCGTACTTATTGGGCCTGGAAGCTTTTGATCAATATATCAAAATGGGGTTGCTGGTTCATGGGTTGGTTACTGTGGAGCCTAAATATATGTTTTGATTCTTCTGCCTTCTACTTTGAGAGTTTCTTATATCCAGTGGTTCCGAACCTTTCAGACATGTTTATGATCCTCTTTGAGATTATAAACTCTGCCCTCCTAATACACTTCCATAAAGGTGGCAAGAGGAAGCAGTTCTGTGGGAGGAGGGGAGAGGGCGGATGAGGGGGGAATGAGTGAACATTGCTCTCATTAGATTTGGCCTAAGGAGGGAATACCATAC
The DNA here is from genome assembly GCF_011100635.1 of Trichosurus vulpecula. Classification (NCBI taxonomy): domain Eukaryota; kingdom Metazoa; phylum Chordata; class Mammalia; order Diprotodontia; family Phalangeridae; genus Trichosurus; species Trichosurus vulpecula. The sequence continues at coordinate 200,786,415 of NC_050573.1, forward strand.
ATACCCAATTGGGAATTTTACCCCACAGGAAAGAAGAGGGAAGAAGATAAAAAAAAATGGGGGGGATGATGGAGGGGAGGGCAGATGGGGGTGGAGGTAGTCAAAAACAAACACTTTGGAAAGGGGACAGGGTCAAGGGAGAAAATTCAATAAAGGGGGATGGGTTGGGAAGGAGCAAAATATAGTTAGTCTTTCACAACATGAGTATTGTGGAAGGGTTATACATAATGATACACATGTGGCCTATGTTGAATTGCTTGACTTCTTAGGGAGGGTGGGTGGGAAGGGAAGAGGGGAGAGAATTTGGAACTCAAAGTTTTAAAAACAGAAGTTCAAAAACAAAAAAAAAGTTTTTGCATGCAACTAGAAAATAAGATACACAGGCAATGGGGTGTAGAAATTTATCTTGCCCTACAAGAAAGGAAGGGAAAAGGGAATGGGAGGGGAGTGGGGTGACAGAGGGGAGCGCTGACTGGGGAACAGGGCAACCAGAATATATGCCATCTTGGAGTGGGGGGAGGGTAGAAATGGGGAGAAAATTTGTAATCCAAACTCTTGTGAAAATCAATGCTGAAAACTAAATATGTTAAATAAATTTTATAAAAATAAATAAATAAGTAAAAATCAGGAAGATAGAAGACAAAGTGACCTTTGTGAGGGGGAAAAAAGCAAGTTTGGCTGGACTACAGAGTGCTAGAAAGAATGCATATATAATGAGACACAAAAGATAGGTAGGGGAAAGATAGGTGAAACACAAGTTGATCTTCAATACCCTAGGGAGCCAATGAATTTTGCTGAGCAAGAGAGGTACATTGTCCAACCTAAGTGTAAGCAAGATAATTTTGGTGAGTAGATGAAGCATGTACTGTTTGGGAAAGATCTGCCATGAAGAGACCAACTAAGAGGCCACTGCACTAGTAAAGGCAAGAAGGGATAAAGGCCTGTCTTTAGGTACTAGCTGTATGGGTAGTAAGCACTTCTCATTTAGGATCTCTGGCTTGCTTCAATATCCAGTGTATATATAAGCTCCTATAGGAAACCTCTTCTGATTTCCCTGGGCTTGAACTACTCTTTCTCTTCTCAATATATCACACATATCCTTTTCTATTTAGGAGCTGCATCTCCCTGCTTCAGTAGATGGTAACCTTCCTAAGGTCAAGACATTTTCATTTTGTCTTTATATCCCTAGCACAAATTACAAACCTTTCTCTAGTAGCTTCATAGCCAGTAGGGGCCTTTAGTAATCATCTAGTTCAGCACCTTTCATTTGTAAATGAAGAAGCTAAGGCTCTTTGCACAAATAAATATAAAGCAGTAAAAATTAAAAGGTAAACAATTAACTGGGAAAAAAAATCTTATAGTAAATTTCACTAATAAAAGTCTCATCATATGTACATATATGTGTATGTATACACACATGCATATATGTAGACATATACCTATGCATGTATATATGTGTGTGTGTGTGTGTATATATATATATATATATATATATATATAACATGTATTTATTCAAATTTATAAGGCTAATAGTCATTCCCCAATGTATAAATGGTCAAAGGATATGAACAGGTAATTTTCAAAGGAAGAAACCCAAGCTATCAACAACCAAAGATAAATGTTTCAATTCACTAATAATTAAAGAAATACAAATTAAAACAAATCTGAGATTGTCCCCTATCCACATCATACTGGCGAACAGAAAAATGACAAATGTTAGAAGAGCTAAAGGAAAACAGTCACACTTGTGCACTGCTGAGAAAGCTGTGAATTTGTCCATCCATTCTGGAAAACTATGTGGAACTATGTTCTAGAAGTTACTCGACTGTATATCACTTCTTACGCCAGTGATGCATCACTTTAAGCCTGTACCATAAAAAGAAAAAAAAGAAAGAAGAAAGCAACTATATATACAAAATATTTTAACATCTTTTTTCATATTAATCAAACCTGGAAACTAAGGTGGTGCATGCCTATCGGATGCTGAACAATTTATAGTATATGAAATGGAATATTATTGTGCCATAAGAAATGACAAAATTGAAAGTTTCAGAAGAAACTGAGAAAACCTCTCTGAATTGATACAGTATGAAATGAAGAGAACTAGAAGATCAGTTTATACAGTGACAACAACATTAATCTCTGCAATAGTAAACCATGTGTCCAGAGGACTGAAGATGAAACATAAAACACACCTACTACCAGGGAAGTGATGAACTTAAAATGAATGAGACATACGTTTTGGACATGCCCAATGTGGAATTTGTTTTGCTGGACTATGTATATTTGTTATGAGGATTTTATTTTTAATTTTTGATTGTTCAATTAGGAAGAGGGGAGTTGGAGACAGAGATAATAAATGTTTTTTTTTTAATAAATTATTTTTTAAAAGAAAGAAGCCAAATCTCAGATAGGGTGAGTGAGTTGCCCAAAACTATATATTTTGCAAGTAGAAAAGCTAGTGTTAGGTCTCTGGACCATACAACTTTATTTCTGATTGAGACTACTACATTCTTAAGTAGGAAATTTCAATGACCCATTGTATTCTTAAATAACTTGATTAGTGTCCCTAGGGTTCCTATTGCAGCTAAATTCCTCAAAAATACTGCCTACAATAGGTCCTTCTACTTCCTCTCCTCTCATTCTATTCTTAAATCCAGACAATCTGACTTTCTACTTTATCATCCCACTGAAACTCCTCTCTTGTCTTAGTTGAACAGTCCAACAGCCTGTTGTCAATCCTTATTTTCCTTTACCTCTCTGCATCCTTTGACACTGTTGATCACTCTCTCCTCTTGAAACTCTTCTCAGGATTTTTGAAACACCACTTTCTCCTGGTTCTCCTCCTACCTCTTTGACTGATTCCCCTCTTTCTCCTTTGCTGGATTCCCTTCCAGATCACACACTCTAACCATAGGTTTCCCTCAGGATTTTATCCTCTGCCCTTTTTTCTTCTCCCTCTCTACTACTTAATTGACAATCTCATCAGTTCTCACAGACTTAATTTCCATCTCTCTGCTGATGATTCTCAAATCTAGCTATCATGACCAAAACTCTCTTTTGTTCTCTAGTCTTTCATCTCTGCCTTCCAGACATCTCAAACTGTATATCCAGAAGGCATCTGTAAAGCCAATCAGTAAGTGAAAGATCTTTCTAGCCCATTAGATAGGCCTCAGGTGGTGCCAACAAAGGGAGGACTGATTAGAGACAGGCCCACACCCTTTCACTAAGTGGGTGTGAGGCCCCGGGCTTACACTCTTTTGCTAGTTAGCAAACTAGTTTGCTAGTTTGTGAAAGGCTTGAAGCCTTCAGGGCCTTAAGGGGAGTTGCTAAGACCAGAGCCAATGGTATGTGCACTGGGTTCTAGCCAATCAAATGATGGCTAGGACTGCATAAAAAGAGAGCCCAGAACTGGGAGCAGCAGAGAGTGACAAAATTCAGAAGCAGCCATCAAAAAGACATTGAGACAGCAGACACAAAGGGAGAGCCAGGATTGAGACTGTGGAGAGTGCTGAACAAGAGAGAGTTGTGGAGATTAAGGAACTGGGAGTCAGCAGAGCTGCAGGAAAGAGTGCTGAGTGGAGAGTTAGGATTTCTGAGTGATCTGTTATAGAAAGGCCCTTGCAACAGAGGGAGGCTACAGTGTGGCTTGGTTCCTTGATATAATATTTTGTTATAATTTCTTTGTTACTACAGTGAGGTGGGCTTATAGGTTTTGGAATATTATTGCTAGTATATCAAATTGGGGGCATTGGTCCTTGGATTTGATTCCCTAGAGTCTAAATAAATGTTATACTTCCTCTGCCTTCTACCGAGAGAATTCCTTATACTTCAAGATTCTGAGCCACTCAGCCATGTCCATGGTCCTTTTCGAGGTCATGAATCTTGCCCTACTACTATAACATCTTAATCTTAATATGTCCAAAATAGAACTCATTATCTTTCCCCCTAAATCCTACCCCCCTCTTCCTTCCTTATTACTGTAGAGAACACCATCCACCCAGTTCATCAGGCTCATATCTTAGGAGTCATCCTGTACTCTACACTATTGTTGACCCACCCACCACCACCCCCATATTCAATCTGTTGCCAAGGCCTGTAAATGTCACCTTCTCTCATTCTCTCAAATATATCCCCTTCTCTTCTCTATAACTGCTACCACTCTAGCACAAACCCTGATCACTTCATGCCTAAACTATTGTGATAGGTTGCTTATTGGTCTGTCTGTCTCAAGTCTCTCCCTGTTCCAATCTATCCTCCTTTCAGCCATAAAAGTGATTTTTCCCAAAGTGTAGATCCACTCCCACCCCCATCCCCCAATCAATAGATTCCAGTGGCTACCTATTGTTTCCAGAATCAAATGAAAAATGTTTTGTTTGGCATTCAAAACTCTTCTTAATCTAGCCACTTCCTACCTTTTTCTTCTTCATACACCTTCTATCCTAACGTGCTTTTTGATCCAGTGACACTGGCCTTTTGAAATGGGCAGCTAGGTGGCACAGTGAGTAGAGCACAGGCCTTGGAGTCAGGAGGACCTGAGTTCAAATCTGGCCTCAGACACTCGACATATTTACTAGCTGTGTGACCTTGGGCAAGTCACTTAACCCCAATTGCCCTGCCTTCTTCCCTCAAAAAAAAAACCAAACAAAAAAAAAGAAAGTTCCACTAATGAGATACTCCTTCTCTCTGCTCTGGATATTTTTCTCTGCCTGTTCTCCATGCCTGGAATGTATGTGCAGTGCTTATAGCACAGTCCCAAGCATACAGCTTCATGAGTGTTTGTTGACTGAGACCTGCACAAAAGCCACTGACTCACCTATTTGGTACACAGATTCCCATCTTGAGGGGAATAATCCATCTACTTGGCTATGAAAGAAAAGCTTTACAGAAACAAATGGACATTTTTTTGTGGATGAGCCTTCCATTTCCAGATGGAATATGTTCAGGTCAGTCTCTGAGGTCTGTGTTGATTATAAAATGTTAGCACATATTCCTAAGAGCATCCTGAGGTTACATAAACTCAACTATTTGGGGCTTAAGATTCATTCAAGCCCTATACTCATAGAATTAGCAAGCCTCTTTATGAAGAGCTCACACTGGAGCCATGCAGTCTGTCGCAATCACCGGTGCAACCACCAGTGACCAGACAACAGGAAATTAAGGCAGAAGCAGCAGCAAAGGCAAAAGCAGACATACAGAGTGGAGTAATGAAAGAAGTCAGGAAACTTGAGTTTGATGTGTTAGTGATTCACTATATGAGTTTTATTGAGTCAATTTACTTCTGGGGAGATCAATTTCATCTTCTTTTGGTCAAAGGGGTTGAACCAACTGTTTTCTAACATGTTCTACAACTCTAGATTCTATGAAAATAAACAATCAAAATGGATAGCCATACCAAAGTGGCTAAATTCTCCATTTTAACAAAACATTTGGAGTATCTTAAAGCTACCCTAGCCATGATTATTTCTGCCTGTCTTTTGGAAGAGGTTCTTGAGGTAGTGAACACTGTATTAAGGTTGCAAATTGTACCATCCACTTTGAACCAAGGACTTCTCACTTTACAGATTCTCCTCTTTCCTCAGTATAGATAAAGGTATGATTTTTGTAGTACTTGCTTGTCTCCAGTCTCCCTAACAAGAAACTACATTGCACAGTGGAGAACTGGCACCTGCATCTGAAAAACCTGGGTTTGAAACCCACCTTTGACACATACCTGAAACCCATTTTCTACAAGAGAAGATACGTAGATATAAATATATAGATATATGCATGTGTATGTATGTATGTATGTGTATACATATATATGTATATATATACACATATTTGTGTGTGCATAGTGTCTCCCCCATTAAAAGGTGAGCTCTTTAAGGGCAAAGCTGTATTTTTACCTTAGTATTCTTAGTGCTTAGCACAGTATCTGCCAAAAAGGGAGCACTCAAGAAATGCTTACTTACTTGTTAACTGATCAAACTACTCATATACCAGCTTTGTGACCCAGGCCTCAGTTGACCTCTCAGGACCCTCAAACATTTGTTGAAGACATTGGTAAAAGAAATTATTCACCCTAAGTACAAGATTCCTATACCAAGGAAATAACAGGTCAAGTAAAAAAAAAAAAACATATTATACTAGAGGGAAAGAAGGGAGAGGGAAGAGCAGTGTTTGAGCTTTACTCTGATCAGATTTGTTTCAAGGAGGGAATAACATACTCTGATAAGTATAGAAATCAAATTGACCCTACAGGCAGTAGGAGTGGAAAGGGAAAGAAAAGTGGGGGAGGGTGTGGTTAGAAGGGAGGGAAGAAGTAGTAAGGGAAAAGGGTAACATAAGGGGGGGCCAAAAGGGAAGAAATATGGAGGTAGGTAGTGGTGAAAAGCAAAACACTTTTGATGAGGAGAAGAGGGAAGGGAGAAATAAAAACATAAATGGGGGTGGGGAGGAAATGGGTTGGAAAAAAGTCACAGATAATAATCATAACTGCAAACATGAATGGGATGAATTCTCCCATAAAATGGAGGTGGGTAGCAAAATGGATTAAAAACCAAAATCCTACAATATGTTGTTTACAAGAAACACATTTGAGACAGGGGGATACACACAGGTTAAAGGTAAGCAGTTGGAGTAGAATATATTATGCTTCAACTGAAGGAAAAAAAGTGGTAGCAATCCTAATCTCAGACAAAGCAAAAGCAAAGATAGATCTAATTAAAAGAGGTAAGGAAGGAAACTATCTCCTGCTCAAAGGCACCATAGACAATGAAGTAATATCATTACTTAACATATGTGCACCAAGTGGTATAGCATCCAAATACTTAGAGGAAAAATTAAGGGAGTTACAGGAAGAAATAGAGAGCAAAACTATACTAATGGGGGACCTTAATCTCCCCCTCTCTGAATTTGATAAATCTAACCTCAAAATAAACAAGAAAGAAGCTAAGGAGGTGAATAGAATTTCGGAAAAGGTAGATATGATAGACCTCTGGAGAAAATTGAATGGGAATAGAAAGGATTAAACTTTTTTCTCAGTGGAATCATGGCATATACACAAAAATTGACCATGTACTGGGGCATAAAAACCTCACAATCCAGTGCAAAAAGGCAGAAATGGTCAATGCATCCTTTTCAGATCATGATGCAATAAAAGACATAATGTAATAAAAGACAATGGAAAGATAGACTAAGAATTAATTGGAAACTAAATAATCTAATCCTAAAGAATGAGTGGGTCAAAGAATAATCATAGAAACAATCAATAACTTCATTCAAGAGAATAACAATAATAAGAGAACATACCAAAACTTATGGCATGCAGCAAAAGCTGTTCTTAGAGGAAGTTTTATATCTCTAAATGCTTACATGAATAAAATAGGAAAAAGAGATTAATGAATTGGGCATGTGTAGTGTTGATGTGATTAAAGATCTTCCCCACCCATTTAATAGCACCTTTACTTACACCTTTTACTTACTAGGTGCTAAGCCCCGGGCCTATACCCTTTTGCTATTTAGGTCTGAAAGGTGTGAAACCCTCAGGGCCCTAAGGAAAGGTGCTAAGACCAGAGCCAATTGTATGTGCACTGAATTCTAGCCAATCAGATGCCTGCTAAGACTCTATATAAGGATAGCCCACAGTGTGAGAGCAGCAGAATGACTGAGAGCAGCAGAATTGAGAAGGAGAATTTAGAAGTGGACGTCAAGAAAGCATTGAGAGAGCCAGCATTGAAAGAGACTGCAGAGTGGAGAGTGCAGACAAGAGAGTTGTGGAGTTCAAAAAGCTGAAAATCTATAGCATGGTGAGATTGGAGAACTGAGAATCCAGGAGACTGCAAGGACTCTGAGAACTGCAAGCACTTTCAAAACTTCAGGAGAGGACACAGGCAAACAGGAAGTTAGGATTCATGAGTGATTTTTTACTGGAAGGCCCTAGCAGGGAGGAAGGTCACAGGATGACTTGGTTCCTTGCTATAATACTGTGTTATAATTTCCTTGTTGTTATACTGAGGTGGGCTTATGGGTTTTGGAATATAATTACTGCTATATCTAATTTGGGTTATTGGTCTTGGGATTGGATCCTCTGGTCTCTAAATAAATGTTATACTTCCTCTACCTTCTACCTAGAGAGTTTTACATACTTTGCAATTCTGAACCATACAGGCATGTTCATGGTCATCCTCGAGGTCATGGATCTTGCCTTACATGCTGGAAGCAGGCAACTGAAAAAGGTAGAAAAAGAACAAATTGAAAATCCCCAATTAAATACCAAATTAGAAATACTAAAAGCCAAAAAAGAGATTAATAAAATTGAAATCAAGAAAACTATTGAACTAGTAAATAAAACTAAGACCTGGTTTTATGAAAAAACCAATAAAATTGATAAAACTTTGATCAATTTGATTTAAAAAAAGAAGAAAACCAAATTACCAGTATCAAAAATGAAAAGGGTGAATTCACCTCCAATGAAGATGAAATTAAAACAATAATTAGGAATTATTTTGCCCAATTGTACGCCCATAAATGTGACAACCTGAGGAAAATGGATGAATATTTATAAAAATATAAATTGCCCAGGTTAACAGAAGAGGAAGTAAAATACCTAAATAACCCCATTTCAGAAAATAAAATTGAGCTAGCCATCAATGAACTCTGTAGGAAAAAATCTCCAGGGCCAGAACTCCAGGAATATGGTTCAATATTAGGAAAACTATCAGCATAATTGATCATATCAACAATAAAACTAGCAGAAATCATACGATTGCCTCAATAGCAGAAAAAGCTTTTGATAGAATACAACACTCATTCCTATTAAAAAACACTAGAAAGCATAGGAATAAATGGAGTCTACCCTAAAATCATAAGTAGCATCTACCGAAAACCATCAGCAAGCTTTATATGTAATGGGGATAAGCTAGATTTATTCCTAATAAGATCGGGGTGAAACAAGGATGTCCATTGTCACCCCTATTATTCAATTTGGTACTAGAAATGTTAGCTTTAGCAATAAGAAAAGAAAAATAAATTGAAGGAATTAGAATAGGCAAAGAAGAAATTAAGTTATCCTCTTTGCAGTTGATATGATGATTTATTTAGAAAATCCAAGAGAATCAATTAAAAAAATACTTGAAATAATAAAAAAAAAACTTCAGTAAAGTTGCAGGATATAAAATAAACCCACATAAATCCTCAGCATTCCTATATATTACTAACAAAGCCCAACAGCAAGAACTAGAAAGAGAAATTCCATTTAAAGTTACTATAGACATTATAAGCTATTTAGGAATCTACCTGCCAAGACAAACCCAGGACCTATATGAACACAATAACAAAACTCTTTTCACACAAATAAAGTCAGATCTAAATAAATGGGAAAACATCAGTTGCTCATGGTTAGGCTGACTGAATATAACAAAAATGACAATTTTACCTAAATTAATTTACTTATTCAGTGCCACACCAATCAAACTACCAAAAAATTATTTTACAGAGCTGGATAAAATAATAACAAAATTCATCTGGAAAAACAAAATGTCCAGAATATCAAGGGAATTAATGAAAAGAAAGGCTAGGAAAGGTGGCTCTGCCATATCAGATATTAAACTGTATTATAAAGTAGCAGTCATCAAAACTACTTGGTATTGGCTAAGAAACAGAGTGGTGGATCAGTGGAATAGGTTAAGTACACAAGACGCAGTAGTCAATAACTATAGAAATCTACTCTTTGATAAACTTAAAGAGTCCAGCTTCTGGGTTAAGAATTCACTATTTCACAAAAACTGCTGGGAAAACTGGAAAATAGTATGGCAAAAACTGGGTGCAGAACAATATCTTACACCGTAAACCAAAATAAAGTCAAAATGGGTTCACGGTTTAGGCGTAAAGGCTGATACTATAAGCAATTTGGAAGACCAAGGAATAGTTTACCTGTCATTTATGGAGAAAGGAAGAATTTATGTCCGAACAAGAGATAGAGAGCATTACGGAATGCAAAATGGATAATTTTGATTATGTTTAATTGAAAAGTTTTTGTAGAAACAAAGCCAATGCAACAAAGATTAGGAGGGAAGCAGAAAACTGGGAAAGAATTTTTACAACCGACGTCTCTGAACAAGGCTTCATATCTCAAATGTACAGGGAACTGAGGCAAATTTGTAGGAAACACAAGTCATTCCCCAATTGATAAATGGTCAAAAAACATGATTTTCAGAGGAAGAAATTAAAGAGATCTATAGTCATATGAAAAAATGCTCTAAATCACTATTGATTAAAGAAATGCAAGTCAGAATAACTCTTAGGTACCATATCTCTCCTATCAGATTGGCCAACATGACAAAACAGGAAAATCATAACTGCAGGAAAGGATGTGGGAAAATTGGAACACTGCTACGTTATTGGTGGAATTGTGAACTGATTTAGCCATTCTGGAGAGCAATTTGGAACTATGCCTAAAGGGCTATAAAAAAAAGTACATACCCTTGGACCCAGCAATAGCACTTCTAGGGCTGTATCCCAAAGAGATCACACAAATGGGAAAAGGACTTATATGTACAAAAATATTTATAGCAGTTCTTTTTGTGGTAGCAAAGAATTGGAAATCAAGGGGATGTCCATCAATTGGGGAATGGCTAAACAAGTTGTGGTACATGAATGTAATAGAATACTATTGTGCTATAAGAAATGAGGAGCAGATGGACTTCATAATAACCTGGAACTACTTATGTGATGTGATGCTGAGTGAGGGGAACAGAAGCAGGAGAACATTATACACAATTACAGACAAACGGTATCTGTGATAACTAACTTTGATAGACTTGGCTCTTCTCAGCAATACAAGGTTCAAAGACAGCTCCAAAAGACTCTTGATGGAAAAAGCTATCTACATCCAGAGAAAGAATTATGGAGTCTGCATGCAGATTGAGGCAAACTATTTGCTCTCTTTTTTTTCCTTCTTTTTTGGTTTTGTTTTTTCTTTCTCGTGGTTCATTCCATTGTTTATAATTCTTCTTTATGATTTGACCATTGTGTAAATAAGTTTAATGCATAGGTGTATATGTAGAACCTATATCAGATTGCATGCTGTCTTGGGGGAAGGGGGAAGAAGAAGGAGGGGAGAAAATTTGGAACTCAAAAACTCATGGATCTGAGTGTTGTAAGCTAAAAATAAAAAAAAATTAAAAAAAAGGAAAGCCTGGAAAGTCTTATATGAAAGGATACAATGTGAAGTGAGTAAAACCAGGAGATTACTGTACATAATAACAGTAATATTTTAATGATAATCAGCTGTGAAAAACTTAGCTACTGTAACAGATTCAAAGATCCAAGATAATTCCAAAGAACTCATGATGAAAAAGGGAAGCCAGGTGGCACAGTAGATTGACTGCCAGGCCTAGAGTCAGGAAGACCAGAATTCAAATCCAGACTCAGACAATTACTAGCTGTGTGACCCTGGGAAAGTCCCTTAATAACCCTGTTTCCATCAGTTTCCTTATCTGTAAAATGATCTGGAGAAGGAAATTGCAAACCACTTCAGTATATTTGCCAAGAGAACCCCAAATGGTGTCATAGTCAGACACAACTGACACAATTGAGCAACAGCAACATGATGAAAAATGCTATCCACCTTTACAGAGAGAATTGATGAACTCTGAGTTCAAATTGAAGTATAATTTTATCACTTTATTTTATTGCACTTATTTGGTAACTTGCTTATAAGAAAATATGTTTTGCATGATTCCACATGCATAATTTACATCTTACTATCATATAATATATTACGAGGGAGAGACTTGAAGGAGGGAGAAAATTCAGAACTCAATTTTTCTAAATGTTAAAAATAAATAATAAAATTTAAAAGTAGTTCTTTTGTGGTGGCAAAGAACTAGAAACTGAGAAGGTGTACATCAATTAGAGAATGTTTATTAACAATTATGGTATATGGAAATAATGGAATACTATGGTACAATAAGAAACGACGAAGGGGATAGTTCCAGAGTAAAATCTGGGAAGACTTCTATGACTTGATGCAAACTGAAGGGAAAAGAACCAGGAGAATTATTTATAACAACATCATAAAAACGAATAATGATGATACAATGACCAGCTGTGATTGTAGAGGACCAGTGCTACTCACATCCTGAGAGATAATCAACTAAATATGGATAATGTGGTAAACATTTTTGGGTATGGCTAATGAGAGAATTTGTTTTGTTTGACTATATTTGTTTCAAGGGTTTTCATTTTCTTATTTTCCAGTGTGGAAGTCACTGGAGGGGAGAAAATAAATTGTTATTAATTAAAAATTTAAAATCTATTAATAAAAATAACATTTATGATACATTCTGTTCCACATTATTTTCTTTAACTAATATCCCCGTTCCCTCATAACTACAACTGGTTTTTTTGTGTCCTCACAATTTCATTCTTGTGAACTTCTCATTTCTTCTGGAAGACTTCTCTCTGTAGAATGTTAATCCCAGGGATCCTACCTATCTTTTCTCTGAATCATTTGAAATCTTGCTTCCTCAAATCTGAATTGCATACCAGATTATGCCCAGCCTGTTTCCTCATCTAAGTCATGGACTATGATTCATTGTTCACATTCACCCAGTCTCGTCATTGTATCTGTTTCTGTAACTAATTGCTTTTGTTAGGCAGAGTCAAGAGAGGCAGTGGCATTTTGGGGGAAAATAAGTTGAAGTGTTTTATTAGTTACAAGGAGCACTCACCCTCAAATCCTTCTAGCTTTTTAGACCATGTTTTCTCTCTATAACTAATTTTGTTATGTCTGGACTAATAGTCCTAACAATCACTCAGTTATTCAAAATATGTTTTTCTTTTGTAATCATTCTCTCCACTGGCAAATTGGCTGAATCTTTGGGACACTGAATCTGTATTTTCAAATTCTTTGCACTTCAGTATTGACCAGGCTTAGGAGAAGAAAGACAGAGTACATATCTATTTCCAGATGTTCATAGTACCCTTAAAAAACACATCCAACCATTTTGGGGGAAAGGAAAAATCTGTATTTGTTGTTATTCCAATACCATCTAGATCTACTGGCCCTATGCACAAACATTTCCCAGTACCAGGCATTAAGCCTCCAGGGTTCCTGGAAGATTTTCAGAATGTATAATCTTTTACCATCTGTTGCAACTCCATTATGAATTGGAAATATAGATGTTTTACTGGTTAAATCGTTAAAAATTCAATCATCACTTTCAAGAAGTGATGTAAATTCTGATCATTTGGATACTGTCTATTGAATTCAACAGGCATGGGGATGTTTTATTTTTCTTACACTTTGTCCATGATGGCATGTTAGATTGTTTCAGATATGCTATTTCAACCAGCCTAGTCAGTATCTTCAGGGTAGGTTTTCTTTCTCCAGCATTTTCCATTATATTTTTCATATTCAGAAACTACCTTTTGCCTATTTCTAAGGCAGGCAAATATAGCAGAAAACAAAGTCACAACGCAATGTATCATAAATTCTCCCAGGTCACCAGGTTACAATTCAGTGAGGCAGAAGAAGGAAGGAAACTTTGTGAGCATGTACATAGATAGGAATGGACTGCCTCTATGATAGTGAGTTATCCATCTCTTCAAGCAAAGGTGAAATGTTGGGGAACAGGGAGATGACTGTTTAGGTCATAGTTGGACTAGATGATGGCTACATCCTGCAATTCTAATTCAATAATGAATTAGATAGTGTGGAATGCAGAAAGAACACTCCATTTGGAGTCAAGAGAATGAGTTTGTAGTTCATCTTTCATTACTTCCTTGAAATATGTGAAGGCCCATCACATGGATGAGTGACTTACCCTTTTGGATGGCTTCAAGGGGGAGAACAAGGATATTAAAAGAGCTATGTTCTAATTTTAGGGAGGCAGATTTAGTTCAATATCAGGAGGATCTTAACTATTAAAATTGTTTACACTTTTGTGGCAGTAATAACTGGGGAAAAAGTGATGCTATTAGTTTAAGCTAAACAAATTGTTGTACATGAATGTGATGAAATATTACTGTGCTATAAGGAACGGTGAATATGGAGAATCATGAAAAGACATGAACTGATAGAAAGTGAAGTAAGGAGAGCTAAGAAAACAATATACTAAGTACACATAATATACACTGTATATTATCCATATACAAATTGACAATGACTGATACAATGACTAAAACAATGTGACTGGAAAGAATTAAAGAATCAAAAAATGATTTTGCAAAGTGACAAAGGACAAGCTTGGCTCTGAAGAAGAGTATGAGACAACACCTTCCCCTTTTGCTTTGCAGATGTGTGTTGGGGAGGGGAGGTTTAATGATATGAAACATAGTATGTAATTTCAGGGCTTTTCAATATATTAACCAGTTTAACTCATTTTTCTCTTGTTTTTTTTTTAATCCTTGTTGGGGAGGATTCTGGGAAGATGGCAAAGTAGGTCAGAAAATTCCAAGCTCTCTAGATTTCCCTCACAAACAAGACAAAATAGTGCCTTAGCGTGAGCATAGAGTAATAAAAATGAACAAGAGTTGGGGCAGAACAGTGGTCCTCCTGGGACAATTGGGGGAAGATTGGAAGAAAAATCCTAGGTTTGGTTCAAAGGAAGAGTAAACACCTCCAGACTAGTTCCACTGAAACAGCAGGAGAGCCCCGGGACTAGCTGGATTAGAGGTAGCCTTAGCCCCAGCCACAGGAATTTTCACCTCTCCAACAGTTTGGGAAGACAGGCATCTAAGGAGGGGAGGATTAAGGAACCTCTGCTGATAAGAGACACCAGGCCCAGCTGTGCTGCTGAAATGCTGTGCTGGGTAAAAGAGAACGAGCACACTTCTGGTGAGTGCAGAAGCAGTGAGGCAGGGAGATAGTTGACTGTGAACTCTTACAGGAGGGCAGAGTTCTTGATTTCAGTGACAGGCAAGAGGGAGACACTGAAGGAGGATCTGAGACCAGAAGCACCATCCCTCATACCCTGGGACTAGAGGTGATTACAATAATAAACTTCTACAAATTTAAAAAAAAATGAGCAAAGAACTCAAACATAGAAAGTTACTATAGGCATAGAGAAGACTGGGGGTCATCTTCAAAGGAGGATATTAAAGCAAAAAAAAACCTCTATTAACTCAAAGGGTAATGTCAAATGGTCACCTACACAAAAAGAATTCATAGAAGAATCAAATGAGAGAGATTAAGGAAAATTTTTTAAAAAAGAACAAGACAAGAAAAACCAGAAGATTATGAAAAGAAAGTGAACAACTTAAAAAGGATAACCAGAATCTTAAGGAAGAAAATGACACCATTAAATTAGAATTGGGCAAGGAAAGGCCAGCAAAGTTATAAGAGACCAAAAAATTTAAAAATAATAAAGAATGAAAAAATAGAAGAGAAAGTGAAACATCCATCTTATGAGAAAAACAACCGATCTGGAGAACAGATCAAGAAGAGAAAATGTAAGAATAACTGGACTACCTGAAAGCTACAATAAAAAAAAGAATCTTGATACAATAATATAAGAAATAATTAAAGAAAATTGCTCTGAAATGTAAGAACAAGAGAGGAAAGTAGAACTAGAAAAACTCCACCAATCACCACCTGGAAGATATCCCATGAGGAAAACCTACAGGAATATTATAGCTAGATTCTGAAATCCCCAGCTTAAGGAGAATATATTACAAGCAACAAGAAAAAAAACAATTTAAATATGGCAGTGTCACAATTAAAATCACACAAGACCTAGCAGTGACTACACAGTCTTAGAACACTATATATCAAAGAGCAAAAGATTTGGAGCTGAGTCCAAAAATATCATACCCAGTAAAGTTAAGCACAATTCTGAATGGGAAAAAAAAATGAACATTCAATGAATTGCCATACTTTCAGGACTGACATGAACTTAATAGAAAATTTTACATACAAGATCCAAGAGAGATATAAAGTAAATATCAAAGACTAATTACAGGAAGCTCAATAAGGACAGACTCTTTACTTTTTATATGAGGAAATATAAAACCAGATGTCTAAGATTATAATTAGTAATTGGGTAGTTCAAAAGAAAGATTGGGGTAGAACTGAGTATGATGTGATTCTAAAAATAATGCCATCTAGGAAAAGGTAAAAAGAGTAATTATTTTATATAAATGAGGTGTGAGAGGAAGAACTGAAGCAGAGGAATTAGATGGGGAAGGAGGGCTGGTAGTTCTGGAACCCTACTCTCATCAGCAATGAGTTAAAGATGGATATATACATACATTTGTATGTGTATGTACGTATATGTGTATATATGTGTGTACGTATGCATACAATCTTCTAAATTCAGAAAGAAATAAAAGCCTAAGGGGATAGGGAGGGGGTGAGGATAAGGAAGGGATTTTAGAGTGGGTATATACATTTAAAAGAAATAAAAGTCTTCTAAATTTATAAAGAAATAATAAGGTAAGGAAATAGGTTAAGGAGGCATGTATAGAAGGGTGTTTAGATTAACAGGACTGGGAAAATAAGGGAGGGATCTTTGGAGGGGGCTAAGTTAAGCAATAGGCGAGCAAGATATTGGGTGCAAGTAAAGTAGAGGAGT
Organism: Trichosurus vulpecula; assembly: GCF_011100635.1. Lineage (NCBI taxonomy): Eukaryota > Metazoa > Chordata > Mammalia > Diprotodontia > Phalangeridae > Trichosurus > Trichosurus vulpecula. The sequence goes on from NC_050573.1 coordinate 200,802,974, forward strand.
TAGGAGGGATAGGAAATAAGAGATACACACAAACATAAAATAAAGATCAGGAGTAAAATTTATTAGGAAAAAAATCAGGGGTAGTGATCATGATCTCAGGCAAAGTTAAAGCTAAAACAGATTTAAACAAATACAAATATGTAGGTGTATATGTATGTGTGCGTGTATCTTTGTGGGCATATGCATATTATATATATATATATATTATATATATATTACATATTACACCAATATATCATAAAGATCATAAATTATGACCAGGTAGAGTTTATACTAGGAATACAGAGCTCATTCAATATTAGGAAAACTATAAATACAATTGACCATATCAACAATAAAAAACAACAAAAATCATAGGATTATCTCAACTGGTGCAGAAAAATATTTGACAAAATACAACACCCATTTCTTTAAAAACACAAGAAAGCACAGGAAAACAATGGAGCCCTTCTTAAAATGATATGTAGTATCTACCTAAAAACAGGAACAAGCATTATTTGCAATAAGGATAAGCCAGAAGCATTCCCATTAAGATCAAGAATAAAGCAAGGATGTCAATTGTAGCTACTATGATTCAATATTGTACGAGATATGGTACTCTAGAAATAAGAAAAGAAAAAGAAATTGAAAGTATAAGCATAGACAATGAGAAAATAAAACTATCACTCCTTGCAGGTGATACTATGGTATACTTAGATAACCCTAGAAAATAAACTTTAAACTAGTCGAAACAACTAACAGTTTTAGCAAAGTTGCAGTTATAAATTAAACCCACAGAAAATCATCAGCATTTCTACCTACTATCAACAAAACAGCAGAAAGATACAGAAAGAGAAATTTCAATTAAAATTACTGAAGACAATATAAAATACTTGGAAGTCTATGTACCAAAACAAACTTGGTGACTATATGAACTCAATTACAAAATTCATTTATGTAAAGACAGATCTAAACCAGTGAAGAAATAATTATTGCCCATGGTTAGGCCTAGCTAATATATTCAATATAACAATTTTACCTGCATTGCTTTTCAGTGCCATACCAATCAAACTGCAAAAAAATATTTATTTTATAGAGCTTTAAAAAAGAATAGCAAATTGATGTGGAAGAATGTAAGGTCAAAAATATCAAAGGAATCAATGAAAAAATGTGAAAGAAGGCAATCTAGCAATACCAAACTTCAGACTATTAGAAAGCAGTTAGTTATCTTGAAAACAATCTGGTACTACCTAAGAAATAGAGTGCTACATCAATGGACTAGAGGAGGTACACAATACACTGTAGTAAACGACCTTAGAAATGCAGCATTTAATAAACCCAAAGATCCAAGTTGTGGGCATGAGAACTCAACAACTGTCAAAAAATTCTGGGAAAGCTGGAAAGTAGTTTGGTAGAAACTAGGTATAGACCAACATCTAACATTGTATTCCAAGATAAGGTCAAAATGGATAAATGATTTAAATATAAATGATAATATCATAAGTAAGTTAGGGAACATGGAAAAATGTATCTCTCAGATCCATAGATAAGATAAGAGTCTATGACCAAAGGATACAGAAAGTATAATTTGAAGTAAAATGGATAATTTTGGTTACATGAAATCCAAAAGGTTTTGCACAAACAAAAGAAAGCAGAAAACTGGGGAAAATTTTTTGCAAGTTTCTCTGATAAAGCGTTCATTTCTCAAATATATAGGGAGCCAAATTTCTAAAAATATAAGCCATTCTCCAATTGATAAATTGTCAAAAAATATAAACAGATGACTTTCAAAAGAAGATATCAAAGCTATCAATGGTTATATGAAAAAAATGTTCCAAATCACTATTGATTAGATAAATGCATATTAAAACATCTCTGAGATAACACCTCACACATATCAGATTGGCTAATATGAGAAAAAAGGAAAACAACAAATGCTTAAGGGAATGTGAGAGAATTAGGACACTAATGCACTGTTGGTGGTGTTGTGAACCAGTCCAACCATTCTGGAGAACAATTTGGAACTATGCTCGAAGGACTACAAAACTGTGTATACTCTAACTAGAAACAGCATTACAAAGTCAGTTTCCCAAAAAGATAAAAGAAAAAGGAAAAGGACTTATTTATACAAAAATATTTATAATAGCTCTTTTTGTTGTGGCAAAGAATTGCAAATTGAGGAGATGTCCATCCATTGAATAATGACTGAACAAATTGTGGTATATGATTGTGATAAAATACTATTATGCTTTAAGAAATGATGATCAGGATGGTTTCAGTTTATCAATGGACTAGAGGAGGTACACAATACACTGTAGTAAACGACCTTAGAAATGCAGCATTTAATAAACCCAACAAAATCCTTGTGGTTTATTTCGTACATGCCATCAAAGAAACACGGCATGACTAAAAGTTTTATATATGTACTGTGTTAAGAATTGGTTATCTAATGTATTTAGGTAGGTGCTGGAGTCTGCTGTTAATTCCTTAGTGAAATATTATCCTCCTGGTGAGGAAATGTTAATGTAAAGTATGTTAAGTAAAGTATGTAGGGAGTTAATGTAAAATATGAGGAACTGGGTTCTGATGTAAAATTTCTTAAACATGGCAATTGGCCAAAGTTCCAATTTTGAATTTGTAAAAATGATCAGGGTATAAGGATTAGAAAATTGTGCCAGGGTAACTTTTGTAGGAGAATGGAAAGAAGGCTGGTTCCTACAAGAAGGCAAGAAGAAGATGCTGGAGATGGCTGGAACAAATACCAAGGACCAGAGGACTTCACTGATGCTGTTCCCTGCCAGACAGCTTATGGGAAGAGACTTTTGAATCTTAAAGGGACAGTTGCATTATCATTTTCTTTTGGGTCTCTGTATCTGTATTTACAAAGGGGACTGCCCCCTTTGATTTTTCAATGGGTCGATCAATCCTTCCCATATTTAAGGGGAGATAAAAATTCAGATGAGAAAGAGAGTAAGGGAATATTAAAAATGTGGAAACAAAAATTTGAATAAAAGAAGAGGGGGAAATTGTAAGAAATGGGAGGAGGAGTTTTGTTTCCACAGAACTAAAGGTGTGCTTCCCTGCCCTCCCCCATCCCAGCTTTAGCAGAGACCAGGCCTCAAGGTTGGTCAGGGGAGAGGTCAGAGGCTTGTATGCATGTGCATACTTTTTGAGAAGGCAGTCTGGGGAATTAGAGAGGCCAAACCCACTTGAACCTGTTCAAGCTTATCTAGGGTCTGGTCTTGGTCAAGAATCCAGGCCTACTGATTTGCATCATTTGCATATGTTAAAGAGGGAAAGTAGGGGAAGTAAAAGAATATAGTTTAATCCTAAACTAAGACAAGGAAAATCTAATTAATTTCACTTTTGCTTCTGTATCCTTATTATCCTATTTATATAAACTATATAACCTAGGAAAACTATGTAAAAAACAAAGATTGTAAACTAACCATGACTTTAGCAGGAGTGGAGGGAATGGTTACCCCTGCTCCTGCAGCTGTATCAGTGTGAGTGTTCCCGCGAGCACTGCACCCGCTTTCCTGGGGAGCGTAATAAAATGCCTTCCTCTGCAAAAAAAAAATATGAATATTGAACAACTTAAACATTATCTTAAATCATCAATAATTCATTAGGCGATTAGCAGCACCATGACAGGCAAAGTTGATTGTTCATTTTCCTATCACTTTCTTTTTGAAGTTGATTTTACTGATATCTTTTATTTGTTGATTACCCAGATTTTCCCCTCTATCCCTTTACCTCCCACAACTCAGGGAGCTATTCTTTATAAAAATATATTTTTTAAAGAGGAAGAGGGGAAAATAAACAAAACTGAACAATATATAAAAAATTGACAAATATCTAGATTGTTGCCTACTAGAAGACAAATGAGCTAAAAGGAAGAATGGAAAGATTTTTCCTATATAGCTTCTTTATGGCCAAGATTATTCTCTGTAATTTTCAAAAGTTTTTTTAACTGGTGTGTGTGTGTGTGTGTGGTTGTGGTGGTGGTGGTGGTGGTGGTGGTGGTGGTGGTGGTGGTGGTGGTGGTGGTGGTGGTGGCGATGGTTGTCTTTTCCTTTTATGTTGTAGTCATCATGTATATTGTTTGCATTGGCTCTGCTAACTTTGATTTGCATCTTCATAATGAACAGATTTCATCATGTATGATTATGTGTTCATCATATGCATCAATTCTTATAGCAGTAATACTCCATTATAGTCATGTAGCACCATCTGTTTATCCACTCCCTAATGGTTGGAGTATCTATTTTGTTTCAGTTCTTTGCTGCCACAAAAAGTGGTGCTATAAATATTTTGGTGTATGTGGAGTCATGCTTCTTGTCAGTAACTTCTTAGAGATATATGCTTAGAAGTAGAATCTTTGACTTACAGGAGATATTTTAGCTACTTATTTGCACATTTACTGATTTCTTTCCAGAATGATTGCACTAATTCACATTTCCCTTAATGCATTAGCCTAATCCTACCCCTTTGTTAATCTTTTCATTATTTCTTCTCACAAAGCATTCAGTGACCACATCTTCTCACAAAGCATTCAGTGACCACATATTTAACTACAGGCACCTGGAAACTCTCTTTAAGTGTTCCACCAGAGTGCAGGCAATGATTTGTTTTGTTTCTGAAGTCATGCAAGACACATTTCTAAATTAACTACATTGCAAGAAAATAAAAAATAAAAAGCAAGAAACATAGAGAAAGCAAAAAATATGCTTCAATCTATATTCAGAGCTCATCAGTTCTCTTCCAGTAGGTGGACAGAATTTTTCATCATTGATCCTTTGGAACTGTCTTGAAGCATAGTCTTTATCAAAGTAGCTAAGTATTTCACAGTTGCACATCCTTACAATACTGATGTTACTGTGTAGAGCAGTCTGCTGATTTTGCTCACTATATTTCAGAGAGTTCATATAAGTCTTCCCAGATTTTTCTTTTTTTTTAATTTTTTTTTATTAAATTTATTTATTTATTTTTAGTTTACCACACACGGTTCTACATAATTTTGAGTTCCAGATTTTCTCCCCTCCCTCCCACCTCCCTTCCCAAGACGGCACGTAATCTCATATAACTACCATGTATAACTTCGCATTGAATTAATTTATACACTAGTCAAGTTGTGGAGAAGAATTATGACCAATGGAATGAATCATGAGAAAGAAGAAACAGAAGCAAAAAAAAAAACCCAAAAAAAACCCCAAAAACAAAAAGAGAAGCAAAAAAAGCAAGCATGTAGTGCGCCTCAATTTGTATTCAAACTTCATAGTTCTTTCTCTGGATGAAGATAGCATTCTCCATCGTGAGTCCCCTGGAGTTGTCCTTGCACCTTAGGTTGCTGAAAAGAGCGAAGTATGTCAGGGTTGGTCCTCACGGAATCCATATATCTGTGGCTGTGCACAACGTTCTCCTGGCTCTGCTCCGCTCACTCAGCATTATGTCGTGTAGGTTTTTCCAGGTTGTTACGAAGTCTGCATCATCCCCATTTCTTATGGCACAATAGTATTCCATCACCTTCATATACCACAGCTTGTTCAGCCATTCCCCAATTGATGGGCATCCCTTTGATTTCCAATTCCTTGGCTACCACAAAGAGAAGCTGCTATAAATATTTTTGTACATATGGGTCCCTTTCCCTCTTGTGTGATTTGTTTGGGATACAACCCTAGAAGTGGTATTGCTGGGTCAAAGGGTATGAACATTTCTATAGCCCTTTGGGCATAGTTCCAAACTGCTCTCCAAAATGGCTGGATCAGCTCACAACTCCACCAGCAATGCAACAATGTTCCAATTTCCCCACATCCTTTCCAGCATTTATCATTTTCCTGTTTTGTTATTTTAGCCAATCTGACAGGAGAGATGTGGTATCTAAGAGTTGTTTTGATTTGCATTTCTCTAATCAGTAGTGATCCAGAGCATTTTTTCATATGCCTATAGATAGCTTTAATTTCTTCCTCTGAAAACTGCCTGTTCATATCCTTTGACCACTTCTCAATTGGGGAATGGCTTGTATTCCTATATATTTGGCTCAGTTCCCTGTATATTTTAGATATGAGGCCTTTATCAGAGATACTAGTTGCAATGATTTTCTCCCAATATTCTGCTTCCCTCCTAATTTTTGTTGTATTGGCTTTTTTTGTACAAAAACATTTCAATTTGACATAATCAAAATTATCCATTTTGCATTTTGTAATGCTCTCTATCTCTTGTTGGGTCATGAATTCTTTGCTTTTCCATAAATCTGATAAGTAAACTATTCCTTGCTTTCCCAAATTACTTACAGTATCAGCTTTTACTCCTAAATCATGAACCCATTTTGACTTTATTTTGGTATATGGTGTAAGATATTGGTCTATGCCCAGTTTTTGCCCTACCATTTTCCAATTTTCCCAACAGTTTTTGTGAAATAGTGAATTATTAGCCCAGAAGCTGGTCTCTTTAGGTTTATCAAAGAGTAGATTGCTAAACTCGTTGATTTCTCCTCCTTGTGTACCTATCCTATTCCACTGATCCACACCCCTGTTTCTTAACCAGTACCAGGCAGTTTTGATGACTGCTGCTCTGTAGTACAGTTTAATATCTGGTGTGGCTAAGCCACCTTCTCTAGCATGTCTTTTCATTAATACCCTAGATATTCTAGACCTCTTGTTTTTCCAGATGAATTTTGTTATTATTTTGTCCAGCTCAGTAAAATAATTTTTTGGTAGTTGGATTGGTATGGCACTGAATTCTAAAACTGATCCTGCTCATCATTTCTTACAGAAAAATAGTATTTCATCACAATTGTATATCACAACATTTTCAGCTTCTTCAATTGTTGGGCATCCCTCAATTTCCAATTCTTTGCCACCACAAAAAGCTGTTATAAATATTTTTATACAAATAGATCCTTTCCCCTTTTCTTTGATCTCTTTGGCATACAGACCTATAGTAGCATTGCAGGGTGAAAGGGCATGTGCAATTTTATAACCCTTTGGTCACAGTTCCAAATTGTTCTCCAGAATGGTTGGACCAGTTCACAGTTTTACCAATATTGCATTAGTGTACCCATTTTTTCATATCCCCTCCAGTATTTATCATTTTCCTTTCCTTTCAAGTAAGCCAGTCTTATAAAGATGATGTGGACCTCAGAGGACTTTTTTAATTTGTAATTCTTTAATCAATAGTTATTCAGAGCATTACTTCATGTAACTATTGGTTTCTTCCTCTGAAAACTACCTATTCATATCCTTTGACCATTTGTCAACTGGGAAATGGTTCTTATTTTAAATTTTTTTCAGATGAGTTCTATTATTTTTTCTAGCTCAGTCAATAAATTAATTTAAATAGAATTGTCATATTGAACATATTAACTCAGCCTACCCATAAACATTGATTTTTTTCCACTTGATTGAAACTGTCTGTTTATGTGAAAGGTATTTTGTAATTGTCTTTATATAGTCCCTGGGTTCATCTTAGCAGGTGGATTCCCAAGCATTTTATGCTGTCTAGAGTTATTTTAAATGAAATTTCTTTGTCTATCTCTTCCCACTGGTTATCATTGTTAATGTATAAAATGTTGAATACTTACATGGGTTTATTTTATATCCTTCAAATTATCTAAAGTTTGTTTTTCAAATACTTTTTAAATTGATTATGGTTTACAAAGAGTGATAGTTCTGTATTCTCATTGTCTATGCTTACACCTTCAATTTTTTTCTTGTCTTATTGCTATAGCTAGAATTTCTAATATGATATTGAATAATAGTAGTGATAATGGGAAACTTTGCTTCATCCCTGATCTTATTGGGAAGGCATCTGATTTATCCCCATTACAGATAATGCTTCCTCTTGGTGTTAAATAGATAATACTTATTTTAAGAGAGGCTCCATTTATTCCCATGCTCTCCAGTGTTTTTAATCATACTGCAGTGTTGCATTTTGTCAAAAGCTTTTTCTGCATTATTGGTGCCCATAGTTTTCTTTCTCTCTTTTTGCTCACCCTGGTTTAGGTATCAGCATAATATTTGTGTCATAAAAAGAATTTGATAGCACTCTTTCTTTACCTATTTTTTCAAATAGTTTCTATAGTATTGGGATTAAGTGTTCTTTAAGTGTTTGGTAGAATTCATTGGTAAATCCATTTCTTCTAAAAGATTTTTTTCCTTAAGGAGTACATTTATGACTTATTCAATTTCTTTTTCTAAGATAGGATTATTTAAATATTGTTTTTCCTCTTCTGTTAATCTGGGAAATTTATATTTTTATAATATATTCATCTGTTTCACTTAGGTTGTAGATAGTACTTTTTAACTGGCAAATAATTGGGCAAAATAGCTTCTAATAATTGCTTTAATTTCATCACCATTAATGGTGTCTTTACCCTTTTCAGTGAGCCCTTTGGATAGCAATCAACATTGCTTCTCATGGGACCTGCGCCCTTAGGAGAAAAAGTGTGTGTATCTCTGTTTCAAGTGTGTTTCTCGTAAAGAACATATTGCTGGATTCTTGTTTCTAATCTATTCTGCTATCTGTTTCTGTTTTATGGGTGAATTTATCCCATTCACATTCAGAATTATTTTTACTAACTGTGCATTGACCCCTTCATTGTAAAACTCTTCCTTACACACCTCTTTTATGTGAGATTTTCCCCCATTCTTCCTTTCTCTTCATCCTTAAACTACTTGGGAATCCACCTGACAAGATGAACCCAGGGACTATATAAATACAATTACATCACACACACACACACACACACACACACACACACACACACTTTCATACAAACATTAGACACAAGTCTAATAATCCTTAAAATATCATCGATGTATTTTTTTCCAGGTCAATTGTTTTTCCATCTGATATCTTAAATTTTCTTCCCTTTTTTCATTCTTATGATTTTGTTTTGTTGTTAATAGCTCTTGGAGGCATTAGCTTCCCCTTGTCCAATTATAATATTTATTTAGTGAACTATTTTCTTCAGTGAGCTTTTGTACCTCTTGTTCCATTTTGCCAATTATGCTTTGTAAGTAGTTACTTTCATCAGTGAAGTTTTGTACCTCTTTTTCCATCTGGAAAATTCGGGGGGTGGAATTTTCCAGCAATTGTGCCTTTTTTTTTTTTACTGAGCCATTACATTTCTTTTCATAATTTTCTTCCATGGTTCTCATTTCTTTCCCCAATTTCTCCTCCACTACTCTAATTTAATTTTTAAAATAATTTTAGCTCTTCCAGGAATTCATGTTGGGCTTATGTCCAATTCATTTTTAAGGCTTTGCTTGTAGCTTTTTTGACATCACTGTCATCTTCTGATTTTGTTTCTTGATCTATCCTGTCATCATAGTAGGTTCTTATGATCAGGGTTTTTTGTGATTTGTTAATTTTTCTGGACTTTTATTGACTTTGAATTTTATATTAAAATTGAGCTCTGTTCCTGGGGTGGGCATGGGGAGCACTGTCTCAAACTTCAGGGTTTTTCTCACTACTATTTTCAGAGCTAGTTTGTAGGGTTTGGAAGTTTTCAGTGTTTCCAAGCTGATGTGATCTGAGGAGAGGTGAAGTCACTACTCTCCTGGTCTGTACTCTGATCCTTTACCAAGAAGGGCCCTTGATCCTTTGGGATAGCAATCAACATTGCTTCTCATGGACCTTGCTCCCTTGGGACCAAAAGTGATACTCTTTAGGTCCCCAGGTCCCTTGTTCCTCAGTGACTACAAATACTCCTCTCCTCCCTGGAATTATGATCCAGAAGTGGGTATAGGCAGAGGCATTTCCAAACAGTGCCTGTTTCAGTGCTAGCACAGGGATCCCCTCTAATCTCTTCCTGACCAGTTGACAGATCCACCTACTGACTCTGTCTTGAGAACTCCTGTAGCTGGCGCTGCTGTTGTTATCATCTACGAATCCCACAACTAGTGTTGCCACCCTGTGAGCTCTAGGCCAACTCCCACTCCTATGTCACATTCTCTTTCTGTCCACCTAAATTGTATTGGGCTGGAAAAATTTCTTACTCCAACCTTTTGTTGGCTCCACTGCTTCATAATTTGTTTCAAGGTATTATTTTAAGTTGTTTGGAGGGGAATGTTAAGAAATTTTGGTTGTTTCCCCTCTACTTCATCCACTTGGCTCCACCCCCATAAGTCTCATAGGCAGTGGTTTTTTATCAGTATTTTTGTTGACTTCTACATTCCAGTCAAACATGTATGTCCTGTGTCCATTCTCTTCAATATCTACTCTCTGCTGAATTACCTTGGATACAAATGTGTTGAAAAGATAAACTAATATGTAAGGTGATATATTACCCTTCATCCTTAATAAAAATGCCTTGATCCAATTAAAATACATATAATTCCAGAAAATATTTAAAGAATGGGAATTTAAAAGATTGCAGGAAAATGTGTATGAACTGGTAAGTGTATTAGGAGGGGAGAGTTTATAATTTCAAAGAGGATCATATATATGTCTGAAAGGTTCAGAACCGCTGGATATAAGAAACTCTCAAAGTAGGAGGCAGAAGAATCAAAGCATATATTTATGCTCCACGGTAACCAATCCACAAACCAGCATCCCCATTTTGATATATTGATCAAAAGCTTCCAGGCCCAATAAGTCTGCCTCACAAGAGTAACCAGGAGGCCACAGAGAAGCATGATGGTGTAAAGCAAAATCATATACATGCTTCCCCTCTATGGTAAAAAGATTACCCACTGGCCTCAAGTCCTTGTTCAGCTTCCTCCTGTAGGTCAGCTCTGCTACCGGCAGCTCCTGCTTCGGCTTCGACTGTGGCTGTGGTTGTGTCTGTAGCAGCCTCTGGCTCCAACAGAAGCTGTTTTTAACCATCCGGCTTCTGCGGGGGTGTAAGGTACGCCGGGGAAAGCACAGGTTCTTTTGATCTGCTTAAGCAAGGTGAAGGGGTTGACCGGGAAAGCACGGGTTCTTTCGATCAGCTTAAGCAAGGGAAGCAAGGTGAAGGGGTCGACAAGCTTACTCCAATCCAACATACAAACAGCGTTCAGTTCAGGGGAAGAAGCCAAACTAGTCAAGGGCACTTGTTGACTAAGTGCTAAGGAGCCCATTTTTGGTTACCAACACAGTAAGGAATTAAATAAGTAAAATCAATAGAACAAAAATGGAGAATAAATCAAGAGAGAAATAATGTAAATGAAAAGAACATTAAACCAAAGCAAAATGCTAAATAATCACATGACTAAATATTGGGACTAGAGAAGAAATGAGGAAGCATTCCTGTCCTGGAGTGAGGGATTGTGGGTTATAAAGGTTCACACACTGTCAGATCCAGACTATGTTTTTTTACTTTTGATTAACTGTTTTTTCTTTGTTATAAAAGAGGGCTCATTAGATGATTAGTGGGATACATCTCTTGAAACTACTGTGATGTAAAAAGAAAAAGATAAATCTTATTTTTAATTATTCCAATGGTAAGAATTTCAGTCATCCATAACAGGATTTGCAGCACTCCATAACTTCTACAACATAGCTAGTCCCTTGTATGAGATGCCATATGCAAATCTAGCTTCAATGGAAAAATATTTTAAAATATTTTAACAGTTCTCTTAAAATAAAAAAAAATGCCTATCTCAGATTAGAACCATTTGTCAGTAGAATATTAACCAGCATTATACCACTAAACAAGAATTCTGTATGTTAGCTCCTTGATTCAATTTCTGATTATTCTACAAACCTTCATTAAGATGTGGAGGTGAAGCCAAGATGCCAGGATAGCAGGAAGAACTATAGCAAACTTCCCACCCCAATAAACCTCCCCAAAAAAGAGAAAATGTATGTGTGTGAATGTGTATGTATGTATGCATATACATATATCTACAGGTATATATATGCACACAGAGATATAGACATACACATGCATGCACATACATGTATATATATCTATATATATATATATATACAAATATAAATATATGTATATGTGTGTACACACACACACGTCAGATCAAATCCTGATTGGGAAACCCAAGGGGAAAAAAATCACAATAATTTTTCCAGCCTATGTCGGAGGAGGAGGAGGAGGACGAGGAGGAGGAGGAGGAGGAGGAGGAGGAGGAGGAAGAGTGGGGGGCAGCTTCGGGCTAGGGACAGGTTGCAATCCAACACAGGGAAAAGCTGTGCACCAGAACAAGAAGAAATCCCAGATCCAGGTGAAGAGGCCTAAACTTCTATAGGGTAAAGGAATATGTGTCAACTGGTAGCTCTGTTGCTCAGTACCTAGTTCTAGTCACAGTTCCAGTACAGACCTAAGAAGGGACGTACACCTTGGTATGGCACTACTATATTAGGACTAGTCACCACTCTTAACTGGTACAAGCAAGTTACAAGTTCAGAAGCAAGCACTAGTTGTGTGGCCCAGGTTCTAATCTCAGCAGATTTCTAGACCCCAAGAGCAGAGTGAGTGTCACCTCCAGTCAACCCTATAGAGAATTAAAGAGAGTAGAAATCTGAGATCAGATCACTGAATCAGCAAAGCTTTCCAGCTGGTGGATAGCTGCTGAGTTCAAAAGTATGCTGAAACTTCAAAAGGGGCAAGTCCTTAAGCTTGTTACTGAGACCCAATCCATATTTAATAATCTGTAGAGTTCCATCAGGAAGGATAGTTATCAGAGTTTGCCCTGGATCAAACCACTTTGGAAGCACTCAAAACAATCTATCAGCAAAACCTCAAAGAAAAGTCCAACTTGGATATAAATTCAACTAGAATTCCTGGAAGAGATAAAACAAAATATGAAAAGTGTTAAAAGATGCTTTTATGAATGAAATCAAAATGTGAGAGAAAATAATCAGGAAAAAGTGAGAGCTATGGAAGAAAGTATGAAAAGGGAATTCATATAAGAGGTCCAAAACCTTGCCCAAGAAACAAATTCCCTAAAAATTAGAATTGGCCAAATATAAACTAATGACTCCATTAAATGACAAGGAATATTAAAACAAAGTTGAAAGACTAAGAAAAATAAAATGAAAAGTAAGATATATAAAAGAAAAACCACTGACCTGGGAAATGAAATGAATGAGGAAAATATTATGAATCATTAAATAATTTGAAAGTTCTGATGAAAAAATAGTCTACAAATTATATGTATATATATATATTATAGACACACACACACACACACATATATATATATATATATATATATACATGGAGAGAGGGAGAGGGAGAGGGAGAGGGAGAGGGAGAGGGAGAGGGAGAGGGGGGGAGAGAGAGAGAGAGAGAGAGAGAGAGAGAGAGAGAGAGAGAGAGAGAGAGAGAGAGAGAGCACGCTATCATAAAAGACTGCTGGCCAGATCTCTTAGAACAAGAAGGCAAAGTGGAAATAGAACAAATAAATTAGTAACTTACTTTTAAAAAATCTCAAAATGAAAGCTCCCAAGAATATTGTAGTCAAAATCCAGTGTCTAGGTCTATTAAAAAAAATCAAGAAAGCTGAAAGAATCTGAGTACCGAGGAACAACAGCCAGAAATGGAGGACTTGGAATGTGATATTTCAGAAGGCAAAGAATATAAGCTTACAAATAAGAATAATTTGCCTATTAAGACTCGGTATAATCCTAGCACGGAAAATGGATTTTTAATTAAATAGAGAACTTCCAAGAATTCCTGATACAAAGACAAGAGTTTTGTGAAAACTTTGAAATGAAAACAAAGCAATCAAAAGAAAATACAGAAATGTAAACATGAATGAGCAATCAAAAGGTGCTAAGGATAAATCATTTCTTTTCTAATATAGGGATATGATGCATGAATCCGATCTGAACCCTAGTATTATCAAGGACCATAGAAGGAATTTAATTAGCTAGAAGACTCAGAATGGTTCTGTTTATTATTATTTTAAAAGGATAGAAAGGGAAATGAGAGAGAGAGAGGGGTAGAGAAAGATCAGGGGAAATAACCTCTCAACTAGTAGTCCACAAAAACAAGAAGGAAGAGATATGGGGAAGAGTTGACACTAAAATCTCAATATCCTCTTGATTGGTCAAAAGGGAGAGGGAGAGAGAGGGAGAGGGAGAGGGAGAGGGAGAGAGAGAGCTGGATACAGAAATAGGGAAAAGGAAGAAAGGGGATTTGGACAGAGGTTAGACTAGGGGAAGGATTAGTCCTAAGCAAAACAACCTCTCAGAATGGACAAAAATACAAATAGCTTTTTTGCAGTAACACAGAACAAGAAACTAAAAAGGTGCTTATCAATTGAGACAATAACTGAGCAAGTTATTTTAGATAAATGTAATGTGATACTATTGTGTTATAATAACTGATAAAGGGAATGATTTTAGAGAATCCTGGGAAGCTTTGTGTGAACTGATGCAGAATTAAATGAGCACAATGAGAGCAATGGGGCAGCCAGGTGTCACAGTCGACAGACTGCCAGGCTTGGAGTGAAGAAAGCTTATCTGAGTTCAAATATAGCCTCAGACATTTACTATCTGTGTGACACTGAGCAAGCCACTTAACCCTGCTTGCCTCAGTTTCTTCATCTGCAAAATGAGCTGGAGAAGGAAATGGCAAACCACTCCAGTATCTTTGCCAAGAAAATCCCAAATGGGGTCATGAAGAATCAGACAGGAATCAAAAACAACTGAACAACAAATGAGAACAATCTATGAAGTGACATTAATATTTTTAAAACAATGTTGGAAAGCATTAGAATTCATAGTGTAATAGCTGACCACAATTCTAGAGCACAAATGAGCAAATATGTTAGCTACCTCCTGATAAAGAAATGAAAAACTCAGAATGAGGAAGGGAGATTTGAATCCAAGTATCTCCTGCCTCCAAGTTCAGGACTTTTTAATCTATATTGCCTTTATAATATCCATCATTGAAAAATATTAGTTTGCCATACTGTTGTTATTTTAAATACAAATCAAATAGAAAAATTTAATTGTTACTACTTGCTATAGAATTAACTGAAAGCAGAGATTCCCTAATAATTAAAGATGTGACATTCTGACTGAAATATTTCCGATGCTTACCAGTATTTTGGAGGCAAATGAGAATGCATGATTTTACTTCCTATTAATCAACAAATCAATAATTTTTATTGAAAACTTGCTTTGTGCCAGACGCTGTTCTAGGTACAGGAATAGAAATACAAAGAATGAAATAATCTCCTCTAATAAGGAGTTTATCTTCTACTAGGAGAGACATAAATATAAATAGAGCATAAATATAAATATATGCAAAGTAGTTAATTTAAAGAGAATTTAAGAGAGAAGGGTGAAAGTGGCCAGGAAAGGCATTGTTTGAGCTGTGTATTAAAGGAAGAAGGGAGCTCTATGAGGCAGACAGTAAACGAAATCATATTCTGGGCATGTGCAAAGACATAGAGACATGAAATGAAACATTGAGGACCAGAGAGAGGCTAGTCTGGCTGGATTGCATATAGGCCAAAGAGTCAATTCATTTCAGTGAGCAACTTTAACTGCTTACAATGCAGGTCCTGTTACAGAAGCAGAGGCAAGAATTGTATAGTCCCTGCTTCAAAGGAGCTATAACATTCTACTATCTCTGGAAAACATTCCATTGAGGAACTAATCCAATGCTTCACTGGCCAAGTCAATTAACCTTCCTCCACATCTTCATTGGTACAATGGGCATAATAATGTTTGGAGCACCTTCGTTGCAGAGATTAGGTGAGTCTCAAATGAGATACTTGGTATGCTAAAGAAAAAAAAACAATAAGAAATAGTTAATACAAAATTAGAAAAAAATTTAAATAACCTTAGGAAAATATCATTAGCATTATTATTTTGTGTATATGCATGTGTGTTTGAAAGAGATAAGTACAGTGTATATAAATTTTTATTTGGAGACAGAAAGATGTGAATTTGAACCCTAGCTGGTTGACCAAGTTGGTTGCTGTGAGCTTCAGATAAAATAATGCAGATGAAATTTTTGCAAAACATTTAATACTAATAAATATCAACTATTATCATCATCCTAGCTAGCATTTACATAGCACTTCAATGTTTGCAAAGTACTTTACAAATATAGACTCATTTTATATGCTGCAACCCTGTGAATACAGGCTATTATTATACTCCTTTTATAAATGAGGAAACCAAGGTAGAAAGAAGTTAAATGACATGCCCAGGTCTCTGAAGCCATATTTGAACACAGAGCCTCCTATCTATGTCCAGAGCTCTAGCTAGCATGACACCTGGCTGTAATCATTCAATTATAAAAGTGACAGTGGTTCTTAAAAAGCATTCAAATGAGCACGAATTTTAGCAAGTCCTACCACTCTAAAAGAACGCTGCGCTTGTACTCAAAAGAGCAACCTAACTCATTTTATGAGCTATCTTCAAGATAGCCACTGAATAATAACTTTATTTTTTTTTGTCCACAGAAACTCTGGAAAATAAGCCACTCGGTCATGTAGGGGTTGTGATCTTTGTTGCTGTAGGGAAGGGAACCATTCTTGCGAAACCAAAAATGTTTAAAATATTTAAGTAGAAAATACTGTTCCTGTCAAAAGTGAACATTTTATTTTCTGAAAAGACTAGGAAAAGGGTAATCTGTATAAGAAAAGAAACTTGAAACCATTCTGAGAACCTGAGAGAAAATTCTGACACAGAGAAATGAGGGGACGTCCTTATTTCAAAGCAACTCTGAGGCAGGAGGATTGATTGAGGTAAAGAAGATTGCAATGCATTATATATATTCCACAGTTTTTAGGTTTTGGAATTATATAACTAAGAACGATACATCAAAGAACAGTTTAGGGATTATGAAAAAACTGCGTATTATTTGTGTTATATATAACGGGAATGTAGACTTTCAGCTTTTTCTACCAGTGTTAGGGATGGATCACTACTCATAAGGAGGCCCTAATTACAGCATAAATATTAAGAGAATAATTGCAAATATACACAACATAGTTAAAAATGAGGTGCTTTGGGAGGGAAGGCACTAGCAAATGCAGAGAGTAGGAAAGTTTATGTAGAAAATGTTGCTTAAGCTTTAGCCTTAAGGCATTAGAAGCTAAAGAGGCAAAATGAGAAGAAAAAGACCCACCAGTCAAATGAATAGAGAATCTGATGGCTTTGCCTGCTCACTGATACTTAAAGGAAGCATACAAGTTCAAAAGATTTTAGTAGTTGCTTCAGATGGAGTTAAATGGGAGACCAGACTAAAGCAAAACAGGCTCTCCAACTTTCTGTAAGCTCATTGGATGAAACATTATCCTCCTCGCGTGGGAAGAGCTGGCTAGACTATTGGATCAATCTACACCCTAAGACAGAAGGAAGCGGGCTTTTGGTGCCCTTCATGGCCTGAGAGGAACACTGGGAAAAAGATAGGCTTCACATTTGTCCTGCTGTGAGTAATGCTGCGTGAAGAAGAGATGTTGCTGTGCTGAGAGGTGACTGGAGAAAACAGTTTTCTATTATTTGAAGAGCTGGCTGGGAAAAGGCTGCTTTGTCCTATCACCATCCATAGTTTGGGAGATGGGAAAACCATCAAGAGCTTTCCACTGTTGCCATTTCACACAATTGAGCCACCCCATTTTGAAATATGTATGTCTCCAGAAATTAGAAAATGGATGGCATTTTCAGGATCTAAGTTCCTATTCAGAAGCTTCTTAGACATAAATGTTAAATGGAAATCTAACAGGCACATCTCTTGTTCAAATGTGAATCAGCAATCATGAAAAGTGTCCTCTAAATTATACAAATCCTGTTTCTCACAGTTAAGAAAGACGCAGGGTGGTAAGATGGGTTAGCAACACCTTGATAAGCCATTTTAGAGGTAAGAACACTGGCATTTCTTTTTTTAAGTGTATCCTTAAAATTGTTGTTTTCTTACAGTGTTTGACTGAAAGTGTCCAATTTCTAAAGGATATTTATGAAGTTTAAAAGAGACTGTTTCTTACTAAGGAAAAAGTTGATTAAAAGGCTAGTTTGGCTAGTTCATTTACCTTCTATCACGTTTTCTGTGTGCCTTGTCTCCTTTCCGTGTTTCCTTCTTCTATAAAATGGAAGGAATTACACTCTATATTGACAAATGCATCTCTAACCAAATATTTTTATTTCAAAGTTGCCCAGAAATGACACTGCACATCTCAACTGTTATGTGATTGTTTTTAAAAGTACAAGGTAAACTGCATGCCTCCTGGCTGCTTGCACTTAGATGTTTAAAAGAAAACAGTACTCTACCTGAAGCTTTTCTTCTCTCCTCATGCTACCTTCACCACCATATCATCTGTGGACTTAGCCTCATACTTTATTTTTTTTTATTTAAGCTATCCCTCCAGAGCTCCCTTTCCTCCCTAATCCTACACATCAGTTACCTCATCATTATCTCCCAATCCCTGCTCCTTTGCTCCAGTCTCATAGGAAGAGGTGCCCCTTCTCCTTGCTGAATCCAAGCTTTCTACATGTCTCATCTTTTCATCAATTTTCTTAGAGTTTACACCTTTATTCATCCCTTCTCTCTAATTTTAAATTTCTTTTTTATTACTGGCTCCTTACCCTCTGCTTACAAACATGCTCAGATCTTCTCCATCTTTATAACTATCATCTCAAGTTATCCTACATTGTTCTTACCTTTCACAAATTCCTAGAAAAAGCTATCTACACTTGTCATCTCTACTTCTTGATTTCTTATTCGCTTTTTACTCCCTTAAAACATGACTTTATCACTCAATTGCAATTGTTCTCTCCAAGGCCACCAATAATTGTGAGATTCAATGACTCTCTCATTTGTCATCATTCTGGACTTCTCCGGAGCATTTGAAGCTATTGACCAGTTATTCCTCCAACACAATCTCTCCTCCATGAGTTGTTGAGATATCTGCCTGTCTTGGTTCTGTTCCTACGTTCTCCTCAATCTCATTTACAATATGATCATCTATGTCCCATCCTCTAGGTGCAGATGTGCCCCAGAGTTCTATACTAAATCATTTTCTCTCATTTCCCTAGAAGCTCTCTGAGGTATTTTACCAACTCTCATGGGCTGTCATCTCAATACAAATGACTTCTCAGATTTTCTTTGGACAATTTGGTAATTAATGCTGCTTTTTGACACAGTAGATAGAGCACTAGACCTGGAATCAGGAAGGCCTGAGTTAAAATCCTGCCTCAGACACTTACTAGATGCATGACCTGACCTCCTTCTGCCTCACCTTCTATAAAGTAGGGGTAAAAACAGCACTTAAGCCCCAGAGCTATTGTGAGAATGAGTGAAATATTTATAAAGCACTTTGTGAACTTTAAAGTGCTATATAATGTTATCACTATTCTTGTTGTTACTAGTATTATTTATTGCCTGTAGAAGTAGTGCCCACATCAGAAAATGAAGACCTAGCACTTACCTGTCTCCTGGGCTCTAGTACTATGTCACCAACTGCCTGCTGGATGTCTCCACTTAGATGTCTTACAGGTCATCACAAACCCAACATCTCAAGGAAAATTCATTTTCCCCCATGAAAATCACACCTTCCAACTTTCTTATTGCTGTTGAGACAACCACCAACTTTCTAATCACTCAAGTTTCAACATCGGACATCCTTGATTTTCCCTCACCTTTTATATCCAAACAACTAAATTATGCCTCCACTGCACCTTTGCCCTTCTATCCATTCTATGACCTGTCATCTTTGTCCAGGACCTCATCAACCCTCATCTGGAATATTATAATAGCCTCACAACTGTTCTCTCTGCCTCCTTTCTCTCTTCTCTCTGATCCATCTTTTGTACACAAACATAGCTCTCACCCTGGCTCTCAAGAAACTTTAGTGGTTCTCTACACCTATGGAATAAAACTCAAATACCACCAGCATCCAAAACACATATGTCTCCAACATATCTTTTAGACTTTTTTTTTAATGTCACTTCATGTTTCAGCAATCCGGCTAGCAGCTTCTGTGGGAGGGTGTAAAACCAACAACAACCAGCTCATGGAATGCTGCAAGCCCAGGTTCTTTTGATCTGCTTTACTAAGGAAAGCAACATTAAGAGGTTAACAAGCTTACTTTAATCCAGCATACAAATACCATTCACTTAGTTCAGGGGACAAAGCCAGCACCCTGAACTTCAGAGCAAATACAAACAAATTACAAACATCAACAGACAGACCTTGTCTGATTCAAATCCCAATACATAGTTAGCAGAGTTTAACAAAGTCCCAACATCTGGGTTACGAGCTGGAGGGCTCTTAGCTAGAGCTGCCTGGAGTTTCCGCATCTGCGTGCCACCAAGAGTAAGAGCCTTAAGCAAATACCTGTCTTCTCTTTTTGCACAGTTTCAGACATCATAAAACGTCATCTGAGCGACCAGAACTTAGGCTCCTTCAATTGGCTCTGGTATTAGCACCTCCCTTCATTGGCCCCACCTAGAGCCCCACCTTAGTTACCAATTCACACCCACATAGGCTTAGCACCTAATAGGGGTTTGGGTCTGGGGCTTAGCACCTAGTAAGGCTCACTCAAGAACACTGAATTAATCGAAGGAAACAAAGGCCAAACTCTTTAAGGGCACTTGGCCGAACAAGTGCTAAGAGCCCATCCCCAACCCCGATACACTTCACTTATATGCTCCATGTTCTAGACAAATGTGTCTACTCTATATGGGGCATATAGCAGATTCTATGCTCAGCCTCATTACATCTACACAAGCTTTTACCCAGTCCTAGACTATACTATCTCCTTACCTCCACTTCATAGTAACCCTAGCTGCCTTCAATGCTCAGCTCATGACACTTGCCAAAAGAAGCCTTTCTTGATTCCTTCTGTGGTTGATGCCTACCTTTCAGTTTTTTTTTTTATTTTGCATTTACTTATCATGTATGCTGTAGTATGCAATGAGCTCCTTGAGGGCAAATATTTTAGGATAGTGAAGCTAATTTGAAGTGTTAGACTTGTAATTAAGTTTTCTTGATGAACCTCTCACATTTAAGAGTAAATGTGGAAATACTCTCTAAAAATATAGCTATATGGTGAATATTACCTCTGTGTAAGGGAATGTTGGAGTTCAGAGGGACTGATGGTTAAATTTTCAGTGTGGGCATTTATACCTTCGAATTAAGTAAATGCTATAAATCAGGGCTTGGTTTATTTTTGTATTGATGGTCTAAACTTAAGAAAGTGATGGAGAAAAATAGTAATTGTACAAATTAACCTTAAAAGTGTTGCCATATGTGCCTCCAGAAAGCCAATTGCTAAATATTTACCAGCATATCCCTGCCTGCACCTGCGCCACTAAAAAATGAAAACAAAACCCAACCCACTGCTCACATGTTTTGCAATAAGACTTGTTGAGGGATTTGAATTATACTGACCAGTTTTTGGATGACCGATAAGCATAGGGATTACCAAAACTGCTCAAATGCTTTCAGATGATAAGCAAACTAGCATGTTTCTCTGTGCCTACTTCATTTCTGATCTTTGGCCAATCTTCTCCAAATTGATACAAGTACCAGTAATCACATGAAGGTTGCAGGTAAAGCCTTTGTCAACAATACAATTTGAGGCTGCTTGCTATTACACATAGAAAAAATGTACATAAATGCTCCACTTTTGATTTCACACATCAGAAAGTTCCCTATTCTTCAAGCGTTCTTGATGACTTAAGAACCTTCCTTGGTCAGGGTGCATATACCTGAGCTCTTAGATAGTCTTTCTTGGATTCATGATTAGTCTTTTAAGCAACTTGGGTCTGGCACACATTGGGGAACTTTATCCTTAGATTATTGATGCATTGGGAGAGGTTTTGATAATGAGCTAGTTTGGATAATTAACCTAAACCTGATAAACAGTCAGTGATATTGGGAAAAAGTGGATGTCTCAGTTCAGTGTGCTCAGCTTCAAGGAAGGCTCTCCCTCCTTATCTCCTCCTCCTAGCTTTCCTAGCTTCATTCATGTATCCACTAAAATCCCACTTTCTGCAGGAAACATTTCCTTGACTTCTTAATTCTAGTGACATCCCTGTTAATTTATTTCCTAATTATCCTGTATATAGCTTGTTTGTTCATAGTTGTCTACATTTTCTCTCCCATTAGACTCAATTTCCTTGAGAACAGGGACTAATTTTTGCCTTTCTTTATGTCCCCGGAATTTAACAGTGTCTGACGTATGGTAGGTACTTAATAAATATTTATTGACTGACTGACTGATCAATAAATATTCTAAGTTAGACCTTGTCAGAAATTATTGTTGGTTTTGCATGCTTATGTGGTCAGGGGAGGAGAAGGGGAAGAAAGTCTTACAGAAAATTTATGTGGGAAGAACATTGAATTTTTAGCATTCAAATCTATGGTTTGACCTAGATGGTCACTAATGTTGCTTCCAATCACCAAATTCCATAATTTTTGTGATTACAAGAGGCTATGCTTCAAAGCCATCTATTAACTCTTAAAATGGGAGCAAAAAAAGATAATCATGAAGCCTAATTTATACCCATATTTCATCTCTATTGGACATTAGTCTCTCTAAATGGGCTTGTGCTTGCCATTTCCATACAAATTAAGTAATAATCATAATAGCAATGTCTTGATCCATCACTTAGTCTCATTTCTATGAGTGGAAATGTATATATCAGTAGCACTTTGACCTGTAAGGAGGATCACAGCAATCAAAGTAAGGCTGTGACTAATGGAAAAAGATCACCAGAACAGAAGGAATGTTCATTTTTGTCTTTGGATTTTGAACACGTAGAACATTAGGAGCTCAGTAATTGTGTGTTGAGTTCAATTATAGCAATGAGTTTGCAATGATGATGACAATCATAGTTTGAAATTATTTGGTACTTTAAAGTTTGCAACATCCTTATAAACATTATCTTATTGCTTCACAACAGCTCTCCCATTTCGCCAATGAGAAAACTATAACCGAGAAAGATTAATTAAAATAGCCATTGTTAGAAGCTAATGAAACACCAGAAATGGAATTTGTATCCCAGTCTTCCTGTTTGAAAGTCCAATATTCTACACACAATCTCACACTGAAATAAATGAGTCAAATACGTTGTTTGGTATCACATAACCTCCCCACCAATCCTTACTGCACCTCACCAACAAGGAAAAAATGGACTTAAACTTTCTTTAAAAACAAAAGTGAATGTTCAGTTCAGTTAAAATTGAAAAATGCTGTTGTGTGCATAGATGAAACATCAGTTTTAGTGTTTACTCTTTCTCTACATAGTCAATTACAAATTTTGCTTTGGGCAAGTTCTAACATCTGGTTTAAAGATCCTGCTCTTCTACTTTGTGAATTTCATGAAGGTTATTTGGCAAATTTGGCAGTTGCATTTGATGGCAAGAGTGCTTTGCATGCGAATTATAAATTGTCAGTAAAAACTTTCATTATATTTCAAACCCACACTGTTGTTCCAAATGCTACATCCAAGTGATGCCAACTATAATGAATAAAACCTGTAAGATGTGTAAGATCTGTCAGTTATTAAAAATACACATAGCTTTTTTTCTGAAGACAAGTTTTCAAATTTTGAGGAAGTAGGGCAGTTTTGGATATCAGAAAATAAATAGCAACTAATTTTTTTTTTCTTGAACAGCTGTGATAAGTAGCACTGTACTTTGGGAGCACCTCCCTTGTCCCACATGGCTGGCAATGAACTATTTTCTATATAATAGTTAATTATACATTGTAGAAGATTTAACCATTTAGATGGAGAAATTTTTAAAAGTAACTTATTTTGAGGGTGTTAAAATACAGAAATCTACTATTCTGTTGAATAAAAAGTAATGAATATAAAACAAATTTCTTTGATTTTAAAATTGTCATTATGACATCAGTTTCTCTACTTTTACCAACAGACTTTTGGCTGAATAGACAAGGCTATTCTGAAAATTTGTCGGAGAGAGAACTGAATGGCACAATTAAGGAAGTAGCCAAGAAATAACTATTTCATAAATCATTAGGCCACTTTCATTTTTAGCATTCACTTTTTAAAATGTTGTGTTCCAAATTCTATCCTTCCCCATAGCATATCCCATATCCCTTACCCATTGAAAAGAGAAGCTACACATACATATATATAATATCAATTGTATATGTAAATAATGTAAAATAGGTCCATGTTAGCCATGTTGCAAAAAAAGCAAGAAAAATAAAGAGAAAAACATTAATCGATCTGTACTCGGACTTCAGCAATTCTCTCACTTGAGGTGGATGGAATTTTTCATCATGGATACTTTGGAATTGCTTTGGATTATTGTATAGATCACATTAGCTAAGACTTTCAGAGTTGATTGTTCTTACATTATTATTATGGTTACTATGAACAATGTTCTCCTAGTTCTGCTCATTTATCTTTACATTAGTTCATATAAGTCTTCTGAGGTTTTTTCTGAAACTATCATTTCTTATAGCACAATAGTATTCCATCACAATCATAAAGCACAATGTGTTTAGCCACTCTGCAATTGATGAGTATTTCCTTCATTTCCAATTCTCTACCACAATGAAAAGAGTTGTCACAAATATTTTTGTACATGTAGTTCCCTTTCCTTTATTCTCTTTGGGATACAGACCTATTAGCGGTATGGCTGAGTCAAAGGATATGTACAGTTTGATGGACTTTGGGGCATAATTCCAAATTGTTCTTTATAATAGTTGGACCAGTTTACAACTTCACCAATGTTACATTAGTGTATCAATCTTTCCACATCTCCTCTAGTATTTATCATTTTCCTTTTCTGTCTTATTAGCTAATCTGATAGATGTGAGGTGGTATCTCAGAGGAATTTTATTTTTCATTTCTCTAACCAATTGTGATGTTGAACTTTTTTTGTTTTTTATAGCTTTGATTTCTTCTGAAAACTGCTTTTTTGACCATTTATCAATTGGGGAATGGTTCTTATCATTATAAATTTGGCTTAGTTACCTATATATTTGAGAAATGAAGGCTTTATCAAAGAAACATGCTGTAAAATTTTCTTCCAGTTTTCTGTTTCCTTATAACTTTGGTTTCATTGGTTTTCTTTGTCCCAAAACTTTCCAATTTCATATAGTCAAAATTATAAATTTTACTTCCTGTGGTCCTCTCTATCTTTTGTTTGGATATAAACTCTCTTCTTATACCTGCAGATCTTATAGGTCTGACAGATAAATTTTTCAATACTCTCTTAATTTATTTATAATATTATCATTTGTGTCTCAATCATTTCCCCATTTTGATCTTACTCATACATGTAGAGAGAGTGTTATATGTTGGTTTATGTGTATTTTCTGCCAAACTACTTTTCAGTTTTCCCTCCAGTTGTTGTATAATGGTGAGTTCTTGTCCCAAAGTTTGGATCTTTCAATTTATCAAGCACTAGACTATTATGGTTATTTGCTATAGTGTAACTAATCTCTCCCTGATCCATGATTCTATTTCTTAGCCATTCCAGGTTGTTTTGATGATTACTACTTTGAAATATGGTTTGAAATCAGGTGCAGCTAGGACATCTCCCTTCACATTTTTTTCATTGATTCCCTCGATATTCCTTCACTTTCTTCCAGATGAATTTGTTTTCTTTCTAACTTTATAAAATAACTACTTGGTAATATGACTCTGAATAAATACATTTATTTAGGTAGAATTGTCTTTTTATTGTATTGGCTCTGCCTACCCATGAGCAATTGACATTGCTCAACTTTTTAGCTCCATCTTTAGTGTTTTGTAATTTTGTTCATATGGTCAAGTTCTTTTGTTTTTGTTTGCTAATTTTCCCAGCTTACTCCTTGATTTTGAACTTTATGTTAATGTGGGCTATCTTCATGAGTTCAAATCTGGCCTCAGATATTTACTAACTGTGTGACCCTGGACAAGTCACTTAAATCTGTTTGTCTCTGTTTCCTCATCTGTAGAACAGGCTAGAGAAAGGAATAGCAAACCACTCCAATATCATTGCCAAGAAACTTCCTCCCCCCCCAAAAAAAAATGGGATCATGAAGAATTGGACATGATTGAAATGACTGAACAGCAACAATAAATCCATTGATTTCATGAAACACACATAAGATGCAATGACATGCAAAGGAAAAAATGAAGGGCTAAGACAAAATTTACTGTGCAGGAGGTCAATCCAAAGGAGCAGGAATCACAATCATGCTATCAGAGAAAGCAAATCCATAAAACTACAACACAAGAAATTATAAACAAGGGAACTACATTGTGCTGAAAGCAATCAGAAACAACAACCTAATATCATTATTGATCTTATATGCCCCAATTACCTTAGCATCTAAATTCGTAAAGGAAAAATTAACAAGAAAACAGCTAGTAAGTGAGTTTTGGACAAATTTAGCAAAAAGAAAAATAAAAGAGAAAATAAAGAATTTATACATGTATGGATGGATGGATGGATGTATAGTTATCCAATAGTGGGGAAGGGGAAGTAGATGTAGAAGATTTATGGTATCTTCTAAATATGACTGTTGAAAAATATCACATTTCTGCACAGCCCATGGGACATTTACAAAAATCAACTTTGTATTAGAATATGTAAATATTTTAAATAAATTTTTATGTATTTTAAGATAATTTTTTAAAATTGCATTCCAAATTCTCTCCTCCCTCCTCCTTTTTTCCTGCTCATTGAGAAGGTAAACAATATGATATCAATTACATATGTGAAATAATGCAAAACATTTCCATATTGGCATGTTGAAAAAAAAATAAAAACTAAAGAAAGTTAAATAAATAGATATAGATATAAATTATGTAGATACAGCTATAGATAGATACAGATACAGATATAGATATAGATAGATATGGATATAGATATAGATTTTATTCTGCACACAGACTTCTTCAGTTCTCTCTATGGAAGTGGATAGCATTTTTCATCACAGGTCCTTCAGAATTGTCTTAGATCGTTGCATTGTTGAGAATAGCTAAGTCATCCACAAGTGATCATCGTGGAATACTGCTGTTACTATGTACAATGTTCTCCTAGTTCTACTCACTTCACTTTGCATTGGTTCATATTAGTCTTCCCAGATTTTCTAAAACTCTCCTCTCATTCTTTCTTATAGCAAAATAGTTTTCCATAATAATCCTAAACCACAATTTGTTCAGAATTGATGGGCAATTCCCCAATTTCCCATTTTGCCCCCCCAAAAAAGAGCTGTTATAAATATTTCTGTATGTATAGCTGGATCAAAGGGTGTACAGTTTTATAGTAGGGTATCTAAATTATTTGTATCTATTACAAATAATTTTTAAAGGCAGAAATATTCATCATGTCTTCTACAGATCTGTATTAGGAGGGCAGAGTTTATAATTTCAAAGAGGATCATATATATGTCTGCAAGGTTTGGAACCACTGGATATAAGAGACTCTCAAAGTAGGAGGCAGAAGAATCAAAGCACATATTTAGGCTCCACAGTAACCAACCCATGAACCAGCATCCCCATTTTGATATATTGATCAAAAGCCTCCAGGCCCAATAAGTACGCCTCACAAGAGTAACCAAGAGGCTACAGAGAAGCATGATGGTGTAAAGCAAAATCATGCTTCCCCCTCTATGGTAAAAAGATTACCCACTGGCCTCAAGTCCTTGTTCAGCTTCCTCCCGTAGGTCAGCTCTGCTACTGGCAGCTCCTGCTTCGGCTGTGGCTGTGGCTGAAGCAGCCTCTGGCTCCAACAGAAACTGTTTTTAACCATCCAGCTTCTGCGGGGGTGTAAGGTACGCCGGGGAAAGCACAGGTTCTTTTGATCTGCTTAAGCAAGGTGAAGGGGTTGACCGGGAAAGCACAGGTTCTTTCGATCAGTTTAAGCAAGGTGAAGGGGTTGACTGGGAAAGCACAGGTTCTTTCAATCAGCTTAAGCAAGGGAAGTAAGGTGAAGGGGCCGACAAGCTTACTCCAGTCCAACATACAAACAGCATTCAGTTCAGGGGAAAAAGACAAACTAGTCAAGGGCACTTGTT
This sequence comes from Trichosurus vulpecula, assembly GCF_011100635.1. Taxonomy (NCBI): domain Eukaryota; kingdom Metazoa; phylum Chordata; class Mammalia; order Diprotodontia; family Phalangeridae; genus Trichosurus; species Trichosurus vulpecula. The sequence continues at coordinate 200,830,849 of NC_050573.1, forward strand.
GACTAAATGCTAGGGAGCCCATTTTTGGTTGCCAGCACAAGATCATAATGCAATAAAATAGTACTCAGTTTATGGTGCACAAACAAAGGACATTGACCCCAAAGGAGACCTAAAAATGAAATCCCAAATCATGAGCAGGTCAAAGAAAAAATCATAGAAGCAATTGATAATTCTAAAAGATTATAATGCTGAAAGATAATACCAGAATTTCTGGGCTATAGCTAAGACTGTCCTCAGGGGAAAATCATATTCTTACAAGTACACATTAATAAAAATAGAAAAAAAGAGGAATGATTAGCTGAAAATTATTTGAGAAAACTACAAAGCTAGCAAATAAATATAAAGCACAAAAGAACTCTTTAAAATTAGTGGTGAAATAAAAGAATTGGAAAAAAACCATAGGAATGAGACCTAAAACCAAAATCTGCTTATGTGAAACAACTAATAAGATTGAAAAAGCCTTTAGGCACCCGGGTTAAAAGGAATAAGGCAGAAAATCATAACAAATAAAAAGCAAATACTCTTGGCCAGAACCTGCCTCAGTGTCTACAGACTTTTCTCTCCTCCTAAGCATCCCTGGCCTAGAAAAAATTACTCACTATGAGTTCTTCTTGCTTTTCCTAATCAGAACTCTGGCATGCTGTGTAAGTTGTTGTGGAGGAGGTTTCAGAAGAGCAAAGCTTTCACTCTGCCACCTTGACTTTGCCTTAAAACATAAGTTTTAGTATGGTTAACGTAGAAATTTCTTCTAGTGTACTGTGTAGTTATGCATTGACAGACTTGCTTTTTCAGTTTTACATATGTTACCTTAAAATATTTTAACCAATAGTCACTAATGATACTAATCTATAGTTCCTCTTCCATGCTTGACCCTTGTCTAATTTAGGTATTAATTTTATATCTGGTAGTTGGAGGGACATGTTAATTTTAAAACATATTGGTTACTTTAAAAACAAAAAAAAATTGATGAAATGTTCATTTAATTATGCTAAAAAGAAATCTTAAAAATCTAAGGTTTTTTTTAAATAGCATGCACTTCAGGAAGAACACTACATTTAGAGCCAAATGACCTAGGTTCAAATACTGAGTCTACCACTTACGTACCTATATCAACTTTGGCAAAACATTTAACCTCTTTTGAAACTAGTTTCCTCTGTAAAAATTAAGGAAGTTGAAATAGTTGTCATCTAAGGTCTTCTCCAGCTGTAAAATTTCCCTTGGACATATTTTGAACTTGGGAAACTTCAGCTCTTTCTATATAACCAAAGAAGAGGGTTATAGCATAATTTCAAGCTTATCAAAGACTTTTGGAACACTCTGTATTTACCTGGCAATTCCATTTTTCAAATTTAAATTGTTATTTTAGTTTGAATACTGATAAAGTAGGGGACATTATTATGAAAACTGAAAGATTGCACTGTCAGGTTCTTTTATCTAATCACTAATACCCAGCAGCCTTTGAGTAAGGTACCATCCTTACACTCAGATCATCCACCATAGGTTTTTTTTTTCCTTGTAAGTTTTCTTTTTTTCATTTAATATATTTAGTTTTCAGCATTGATTTTCACAAGAGTTTGAATTACGAATTTTCTCCCCATTTCTACCCTCCTGCCCACTCCAAGATGGCGTATATTCTGGTTGCCCCGTTCTCCAGTAAGCCCTCCCTTCTGTCACCCCACACCCCTTCATCCCCTTTCCCTTCCTTTCTTGTAGGGCAAGATAAATTTCTAGATTCCATTGCCTATGTGTCTTATTTCCTAGTTGCATGAAAAACCTTTTTTTTTGTTTTGGAACATCAGTTTTTAAAACTTTGAGTTCCAAATTCTCTCCCCTCTTCCTTTCCCACCCACCTCCCTAAGAAGGCAAGCAATTCAACATAGGCCACATGCATATCATTATGTAAAACCCTTCCACAATACTCATGTTGTGAAAGACTAACTATATTTTGCTCCTCCCTAACCTATCCCCCTTTATTGAATTTTCTCCCTTGACCCTGTCCCTTTTCAAAAGTGTTTGTTTTTGATTACCTCCTCCCCCTATCTGCCCTCCCTTCTGTCATCACCCCTTTTTTATCTTCTTCCTACTTCTTTCCTGTGGGGTAAGATACCCAATTGAATGTGTATGGTATTCCCTCCTCAGGTCAAATCTGATGAGAGCAGGAGTCACTCATTCCCCCTCACCTGCCACCTCTTTCCTTCCTACAGAACTGCTTTTTCTTGCCACTTTTACATGAGACAATTTACCCCATTCTATCTCTCCCTTTCTCCCTCTCTCAATATATTCCTCTTCATCCCTTAATTTGATTTTTTTTAGATATCATCCTTTCATATTCAACTCACCCTGTGCCCTCTGTCTATATATCTATATCTATATCTATATCTATATCTATATATATACATATACACACACATACATACATATGTACATACATGTACACACCTATATATACATACACACACATATACATATATATAATATACACATATGTGTGTGTGTGTGTGTGTGTGTGTGTATATAGATATATATATATATATATATATGTATATATATTTCCTTCAGCTACCCTAATACTGAGGTCTCATGAATCATACACATCATCTTTCCATGTAGGAATGTAAACAAAACAGTTCAACTTTAGTAAGTCCCTTGTGATTTCTTTTTCTTGTTTGCCTTTTCATGTTTCTCTTTATTCTTCTGTTTGAAAGTCAAATTTTCTATTCAGTTCTGGTCTTTACACTGAGAAAGCTTGAAAGTCCTCTATTTTATTGAAAATCCATATTTTGCCTTGGAACATGATACTCAGTTTTGCTGGGTAGGTGATTCTTGGTTTTAATTCTAGCTCCATTGACCTCCAGAATATCATATTCCAAGCCCTTTGATCCCTTAATGTAGAAGCTGCTAGATCTTGTATTATTCTGATTGTGTTTCCACAATACTCAAATTGTGTCTTTCCAGCTGCTTGAAGTATTTTCTTCTTGATCTGGGAGCTCTGGAATTTGGCGACAATATTCCTAGGAGTTTTCTTTTTGGGATATATTTGAGAAGGCGATCTGTGGATTCTTTCAATTTCTATTTTACCCTCTGGCTCTAGAATCTCAGGGCAGTTCTCCTTGATAATTTCTTGAAAGATGATATCTAGGCTCTTTTTTTGATCATGGCTTTCAGGTAGTCCAATAATTTTTAAATTATCTCTCCTGGATCTACTTTCCAGGTCAGTGGTTTTTCCAATTAGATATTTCATATTGTCTTCCACTTTTTCATTCCTTTGATTCTGTTTTATAATATCTTGATTTCTCATCAGGTCACTAGCTTCCACTTGCTCCAATCTAATTTTTAAGGTAGTATTTTCTTCAGTGGTCTTTTGGACCTCCTTTTCCATTTGGCTAATTCTGCCTTTCAAGGCATTCTTTTCCTTATTGGTTTTTTGGAGTTCTTTTGCTATTTGAGTTAGTCAATTTTTTAAGGTGTTTTCTTCACTCTTTTTTTCCATATTATTGGGGGTCTCCTTTAGCAAGTCATTGACTTATTTTTCATGGTTTTCTTGCATCCTTCTCATTTCTCTTCCCAATTTTTCCTCTACTTCTCTAACTTGCTTTTCCAACTCCTTTTTGAGCTCTTCCATGGCCTGAGACCAGTTCATGTTTTTCTTGGAGACTTTTGATGTAGGCTCTTTGACTTTGTTGACTTCTTCTGGCTGTATGTTTTGGTCTTCTTTGTCACCAAGAAAGATTCCAAAGTCTGAGACTGAATCTGAGAGTGTTTTCACTGCCTGACCATGTTGCCAGCCAACTTACTTGACCCTTGAGTTTTTTTGTCAGAGTAGGACTGCTTGTAGAGTAAAGAGTACTTTGTTCCAAGCTTGAGGGGATGCACTGTTGTTTTCAGAGCTATTTCTATACAGACAGCTCTGCTACACCAGCACTCCTCCTTCCCCAAGAACTGCTAACCCAGACCTGCCTCAGATCTTAAGCAGTCTCTGCACTGCTGCTCTGATCCACAACTTAATTCCTCCCACCAGGTGGACCTGGGGCAGGAAGCAACTGCAGCTGTAGCTCTGTGGCTGCAACACCTCCACCACCTCCGGGGGTGGTGGCCGAACGGTGAACTCCTTTCATTCCCTGCAGCTTTTCCCACTAACCTTCTCTGTTGTCTTTGGTGTTTGTGGGTTGAGAAGTCTGGTAACTGCCACAGCTCACTGATTCAGGGTGCTAGGGCCTGTTCCACCTGGTTCCTGGTCTGTTTGGTCCTGCCGCCACCCATGCTGGGCTCCTCTCCCCTCCACTCCCAGCTCTGTGCATGATAGACCTCACCCAGAGACCATCCAGGCTGTCCTGGGCTGGAGCCCTGCTTCCCTCTGCTATTTTGTGGGTTCTGCAGTTCTAGAATTTGTCCAGAGCCATTTTTATAGGTTTTTGTAGGGACTTGGCAGGGAGCTCATGCAAGTCCCTGCTTTCCAGCCACCAGCTTGGCTCTGCCCCACCTTGTAAGTTTTCTTTTGTTCTCTGCTGCTCAGTTTTTACTTTGGTCTTTTCCCCCTCTCCCCCAAGCTATAATTAAGTCAGAATATATTTACATATAGATATAGATATATACATACACATATGTATACATATACTTACATACATACATACGTACATACAGACATATATAGATATAGATATTGATATATTCTTTCCCTAACAAATTCTACTCCTGATTTTTGTTTTTATGTTTGTGCTTATCTCTTGTTTCCTATCTATCCTGACTCCTCTACTTTACTTCTACCTTGCCCTATAACTTAGCCTACCCGCCTCCAAGGATCCCTCCCCTATCCTCCCATTCCCATTGATCTAAACACCCTTCTATACCCTCCTTTGACCTATTCCCTCACCCTCTCCTCTAGAGATCTCTCCCTTATCCTCTTCCCCCTCCCTATCCCTTTACTATTTTATTTCTCCTGAATTTAGAAGACTTTTATACTCTTCTAGATATATATATATATACACACATTGTTCCCTCTTTAATTTACATATAGATATATACATACACATATATAAATAACACACACATGTATATTATATGTATATGTATATATATATATATATGCATATACATGCTCATAAGAGGGAATGCATTGCTCCTTCTTAAACCCATTCCCAATAAAAGTAGGTTTCCAGAACTACCTACCCTCCTCCCCCATCTAAACATTCTGTGTTAGTTCTTCCTCTTGTACCACATTTGTATAAAATAATTACTCTTTTTAGCTGTTCCTAAATGGTTTTACTTTTTAAAGTCATATCATACTCAGGTCTGCCCCAATCTTTCTTACAAACTACCCAATTACTAATGACAATCTTAGATATACATTTTACATACATATAAGTTAAATAGCCTATCCTTATTAAATCCCTTGTAATCAGTCTTTGGTATATACCTTATGTTTTTCTTAGCTCTATGCTGGTTCCCTCTTGATGCTGCAAAGATGGGTCTGGTGTTCCTTGTCAGTAGATGTTTCCTTGATCTTCCCCAGCTCAAATGCCCAATTTCCTTCACTGTCCCAGGGTTAAAAGTGCTGGTGGCTGGGACCAAGGAAGCCTCCCAACCCAGCTAACCCCTGGCTTTGCCCCTTGTTTAAGCAGACCCTAATCTGCAGGTGTTTACTCTTCACGGGGACCAAACCTCATCCTGAGATCTTTCTTCTGATCTTTTGGGATTGTTCCAGAAGAATCCCCATTGTGCCCCTATTATTTATTTTTAATCATACTTTGTTCACCTGAGGTGCTTTTTTATCCCTTGTATGGGAGGAAGTCTTGAGAGCTTGGAAGATTCTGACTTACTCCAGCCCATCCACCATGTTGTTGCACTAGCAAAGAAAATAAGAAATTCATGTTAATTTTAAGTTCTATTCATTAGCCAGGTAGCAAAATCAATAGATGTTCTTTCCAAATACTACATGGCAAAGTCCTTTAAGTAAAAATATTTGCTTTAAAGTCAGAAAGCATTAAAATGGTACAAGTGACTGATAATGACCCACAAGGATTTCCAACTTTCAAGTTTTTTTATTCACAAACAGAATTGGTAGTGTCAAAGATGTGTTTTGTGATGGAAGTTCAGTGTTTCCAAGTTAGAAAAATTTAATATTTCAGAAGAAAATTGCTAAAAAATATATTCATTACAAAATCAATTATGTGTATAGTCAACTTAATTTCAGCAAAAAGCATCAAACCAAAGCAGTTTCATTAGACCTCGAATTTTGCTTTGGAGTCAGCTATAATCAATGCTGATTCCTCTTCAAACTAATCATCCCTACGTGTTTTGATTCAACAAACTCAAATTTATTTAACAAATGTTTATTAAGCAGATGCTATGCATGGAGCAATTCACTAAATTACATACTATATTGGAATTGAGAGTATTTTTATCTTCTCCACAGAGTTCAAATTCTAATACATGTGTCCTTCTATATATTTGCCACACACAGATTCATTCTCAGATTTCCATCTCCCACTTAAGAATAACACTCTGCCCCCTCCACCATAAAAGTCTTCGATGGAACCATATGCCACCACTGACTTTTGATGTCCCACTTTCTTTCCCCATTTTAGTTTGTCCTTTTGCCTCCTCATTTATTATTTGATAGGACCGCTTCTTAGTGAGAGACTGTAGTAATTATTTCCCTTTAATTTTTTTTTTTGCCTTTTTTTTTTGACAGGGCAATTGGGATTAAGTGACTTGTCCAAGGTCACACAGCTAGTACATGTGTCAAGTGTCTGAGGCTGGATTTGAACTCAGCTGGATTTGACTCCAGGGCCAGTGCTCTACTCACTGCGCCACCTAGCTGCCCCTTCCCTTTAATTTTTAATTCAATTATATTTTATTTTCAATTCTTTATTCTCTTCCTCCCATTCCTCCCATTTATTCTCTTCATACCATTGAGCAATCGAGAAAAACCAAAAAAAAATTACAAACAAGTTTAGTTAAGCAAAATAAATTTGAAAATAGTCATATCCTCCCACAAAAAAAATGCTCCAATCTTTACTCTGTCCATCACTCCTCTATCTAGTGATGGGAAGCATGTTTCATCACGAGTCCTCTGGAATTGTTGTTGGTTAATGTGTTGATCAGGATTCGTAAATCTTTCACAGTTATTTATTTCTTATAAACTATATTCTTCGTCATTTATTACAGTACAATCACATCCCATAAAATTCCTTTATCACAATTTGTTCAGCCATGACCTAATTCATGGGCACTACCCTCTCAGTTTCCAATTCTTTCCCACCACAAAAAGAGTGGCTATAAATATTTTTACACATAAATGCTTTTCCTCTTTATCTAATTTCTTTAAGGTATATTCCTAGTAAAACTTCAGAATGGCTGAATGAGTTAAAAGTTCATTGGTGTACATTTTTCCTCCAGGCCCCTCCAGCATTTGGCATTTTTTAAAATCAACTTTGCCATTCTGATGATTGTGAAGTTGTACCTCAAAGTCATTTTAATTTATATTTCTCTAATTATTAGCAATTTAGAACAGTTTATATAAATTTGATGGCCTCTATTTCTTCCTCTAAAATATTATATACTCATATCTTTTGACCATTTATCAATTGGGGATTGACATTCATTTTAATTAAACTCCTATGTGTCTTAGAAATGTCTTTTATCAAAGAAACTTAGCCACAATGATTTTTCCCAGTTTCCTTCTCTTCTAATTTTAGATGAATTAATATTTCTTATTCACAAACTTTTAATTTTTTTCTAATAAAAAATTTTCCATTTTATCCACTTTGTACCCTTCTATCTCATATTTGGTCATGATGTTTCTCTTATCCTTGGATCTGACAGTTAATTTCTTCCATGTTCCTCTAATTTTCCTTATGATTCATCTTTATATCTACTCCACTTGGAGTTTGTGTTAGTATATGATGTGTCATGTTGGTCTGTGCCTAGTTTCTGCCATCCTGCTTTCCAGTTTTCCCTATAGTTTTTTGCCAAATAGTAAGTTCTTGTTCTAATAGCTAGGATTATTGAGTTAACAAAAGCTAACCCACTGTGCTCATTTGTTTGATGTATGCCTATTCTGTTCCACTGATCAACTTTTCTATTTCTTACCCAGTACCAAATTAATTTGATCATTATTGCTTTGTAGTACAATTTGATATCTGGTACTATTAGGCTCCCTTCCTTTCCATTTTCAAAAATTATTTGTCTTGATGTTCTTATCCTTTTCTTCCTCCAGATGACTTCTTTTATTATTTTTCCAGCTCTATAAAGAAATCCTTTGTTAATCTGATTGTTATGGCACTGAAAAACTAAAGTAACTTAAGTAGTATTATCATTTTTAGTATATTAAGTTGATCTATCCATAAGTAGTTAATATTTCTCCAATTATTAAGATCTATATTTGTATAATGAGTACTTTATAATTGCATTCATGTAGTTCCTCTGTGCATTGGCAGATAGACTTCAAAATATTTTATACAGTCCATAATTTATTTTAAATGGAATTTCTCTTTTTATCTCTTACCTCTAGATTTTATTAGCAATCCTGTATATAGAAATACTGATGGTTTGTGTGACTTTATTTTATATATTGAAACTTGGATGAAATTGTTCATTGTTTCAATATCTTAATACTATCTGCAAAAGTGACTGTTTTGTTTCCTCTTTTTCAATACTTACTCTTTTTATTTATTTTCTTATCATTGCTGTAACTAGCATCTCTAGCATTCTGTTAAATAATTTTGCTGCTGTTGTTGTTAATGGTGATAATGAACATCCTTATTTTATCTCTGATCCTATTTGAAAGACTTCTGGCTTATCAACATTAAAAATAATGCTTGCTCTTGGTTTTAGATAGATCTTACCTATCATTTTAAGGAAAGATCTATTTTATTCCTATGTTTCCTAGAATTTTTTTAACAGTAATGGGTGTTGTATCTTGTAAAAAGCTCTTTATTCATATATTAGTATAATCACAGGGTTTCTGTTATGTTATTAATATAATCAATTATATTTAAAGTTTTCTTAATAGTTATCACCTATGCATTGCCAGCATAAGTCCATCCTGATCATAATATATAGTCATTGTGATATGTTGCTGTAATATTCTTAATAATCCTTTTTTATGACTTTTGCATCAGTATTCATTACAGATATTGTCTGTTCTCTGTCCTGACACCCCCAGCTTTAGTATCAAGGTACTATTTGATTAATTGAAAGAATTTCATAATATCTTTCCTTTTCTAATTTAGTCCCCTGTGATCACTTGTTCATGTTGATCTTTTTATGTTTCTCTTGACTCTTATATTGATGTGTCAAAGTCTTTACATAGCTCTGGTCTTTTCATCAGGAATTCTTGGAAGTCCTTTATTTCATTAAAGGTACACACCACCACTCCCCCCATAATATTGCATTCAGTTTTGCTGGATAAGTGATTCTTGGTGGTAAACCTACATCTTTCCTCGAATTTCATACGTAAAGCCTTCCTCTTCTCTGCAATTATGGCTGCAAATTAGGTGTGATCCTGACTGTGACTCCTCAGTACTTGATTTCTTTCTTTATGGCTTCTTGAAATTACTTTTTTTGTCCTTGGAGCTCTGGATTTTGGCTATAATATTCCTTGGAATTTTCATTTGGGGGTATTTTCCAGGAAATGACAGATAATTCTTTCCATTTCAACTAAGCCTTTAGTTCTCTTTTTAAATTATTTGTATCTATTTTATTAAATATTTCCCAATTATATGTAAAAATTTAACAATCTTTTTTTAAATTTATGAGCCCCAAATTATCTCCCTCCCACAAACCCCTGCCCTCTCCTTGAGAAGACAAGCAATTAAATTTTTCTTATACATGTCAGGCAAAATATATTCCCATATTAGCCATGCAGCAAAAGAAAACACCAAAAAAGATTTTTTTAAAATATTCTTCAATCTTATCCAGAGTTCATCAGTTCTCTCTCTCTCTCTCTCTCTCTCTCTCTCTCTCTCTCTCTGTCTTGAATTTTTCACCATGTGTCTTTTGGAATTGTCTTGGATCATTTTCTTGATCATCCTTACAATATTGTTGTTACTTTATACAATGTTCTTTGGGTTCTGATCACTTCACTTTGCAGAAATTGATATGTCTTTCCAGGTTTTTCTGAAACCATGCTGTTCATTATTTCTTATAGCACTATAGCATTCCATAACAACTATATCAACTTGTTTCATCATTCCCCATTGGTTAGGCATCACTTTAATTTCTAATTCTTTGCCACCACAAGAAGAATACCTATAAATATTTTTGTAGAGATAGGTTCATTCTCCTTTTAAAATCTCTTTATGATACAGCCCTATTAGTGGTATTGCTGGGCCAAAGGGTACTGAAAGTTTGATGGCTCTTTGGGTGTAACTCCAAATCATTCTCCAGAATGGTTGGACTAGTTCACAACTCTACCAACAGTGCATTGGTGTCCTAATTTTTCCATGTTCCCTCCAGCTTTGCCATTTGCCTTTTCTAATCATGTTAGCCAATCTGGTAGGTGTAAGGCGATATGTCAGACTTTTTTTAAATTTGTATTTCTCTAATCAGTAGTGATTTGGATCATTTTTTGCATGTGACTATTGATAGTTTTGGTTTCTTCTTCTTTACCCACTTTTCAAATAGTTTACATAGTATTAAGATAAATAGTTCTTTAAATATTTGATAGAATTGACTTGTAAATCCATTTGATTAATCAAGATGATTTTTTTCTTAGGGAGCTCATTGATGGTTTGTTCAATTATTTTTCTAAGATAGGGCTAAGTATTCTATTTCCTCTTCTATTAATCTGAGCCATTTATACTTTTGTAAATATTCTTTCATTTCACTAATACTGTCAGTTTTAATGGCATATAAGTTGGTAAAATAACTCCTAATTATTTCGTGAATTTCATCTTCATTGTTGGTGCGTTAACCTTTTTCAAATTTGATACTAGTAATTTAGTATCTTTTTTAAATCAAATTAACTAATTGTTTATTTACTTCATTGTGGCTTTTTTTATAAAACCAGCTTCTAGTTTTATTTATTAGTTCAATAGGGTTTTTTCTTTCAATTTTATTCATCTCTACCTTTATTTCCAATGTTTCTATTTTGATTTTTAATTGGAGATTTTTTTATTTTTTTTTCAGTTGCATGTCCAATTCATTGGTCTTCACTTTCTCTATTTTATTAATGTTAGTGTTTGAAGATATAAATTTTTCCCTAAATCCTGCTTGGACTACAGCCCACAAATTTTGGTATGTTTTCATTTTTGTCACTCTCTTTAGTGAAATTATTGATTGTTTCTATGATTTGTTCTTTGACCCACTCATTCTTTAGGATTAGATTAGTTTTCCATTAGCTTTTAATCTATGGCTCCATGGCCCTTTATTAAATGCAATTTTATTTCATTATGGTCTGAAAATGGTACATTTAATATTTCTGCTTTTCTGGATTTGATTGTGAGGCATTTTCTTTTCTTACATGGCCAATATTTGAGAAGATGCTATATACCATGGAGAAAAAGGAATACTACTCTCTATTTCCATTTAGTTTTCTACAAGTCTATCTTATTTTACTTTTCTCCTTGACCTCTTTCTTATTTATTTTATGGTTAAATTTATCTAGATGTGAGAGAGGAAAGTTGAGGTCTCTTACTAGTATAGTTTCACTGTTTATTCCTTTCTATAATTCATTTAACTTTTCATTTAAGAATTTGGATGGTATGTGATTTGGTGTATATATGTGTAGTATTGATATTATTTCATTGCCTCTCATTCCTTTTAGTAACATGTACTTTCCATGCTTATCCTATTGAGTGGGTCTATTTTTGCTTTTGCTTTGCTACCCCTGTCTATTTTACTTCTGCTGAAGCATAATAGATTCTGCTCCAGTTCTTTATTTTAACCCTTATGTGTCTCTCTGTTTCAAGTGTGTTTCTTCTAAACAACATATTATTGAATTCTTGTTTCTAATATTTCTTCTGCTTCTATTTTGGGGGTGAATTCATCCCATTCACATTCACAATTATTATGACTGACCATACATTTCTTTCCATCCTGTTTTCTTTTGTTAATCCTTCTCTTCCTCTTTTTGTCCTTCTCTAAAGTCTGTTTTGCTTCTCACCACTCTCACTTCTTTTAACTGACTTCCCTTTTATCACCCCCTTTTTTCTTTTCCTCTTCCCTTCCTACTTCCCTGTCAGGTAAGACAGATTTATATTACCAATTGAGTATATATTTCCCTTTTTGAATCAAAGTAAATGTGAGTGAGGTTCAAATGTTGCCTGCCCCACTCCCCATCCACCACCATTTTCCTCCTCATTGTAAAAGCACTTCCATAATACCTATTTTGCATGAGATAATTTTTCCCATTCTTCCTTTCCCATCCCCCTTCTTCCAGGGCATTCCTCTTTATTCCCTATCTTTTTTTTATAGTATCCCAACATCATTGACTCACTCCTGCCCCCTTTTTATGTAGAATCTTTCTAACTGCCCTAATAATGATAACAATCTTGGAAGATATATATATATGTTTCTTCTCCCCATATAATTTCTCTTTCATATTTACATGTTTCTCTTGAGTCTTGTATGTAAAAGACATTTTCTCTTTAGCTATGGACTTTTCACCAGAAATGAATGGAAGTCCTCTATTTAATTAAATTCCAATTTTTCTCTTAAAGGATTATACTCAGTTTTACTGTGTAGTTTATTCTTAGTTGAAACCCCAGTGGTTTTGCCTTCTAGAATATCTTATTCCAAGTCCTCTGCTACTTTAATGCAGTAACTGCCAAATCTTGTGTGATCCTGACTGTGGCCCCATGGTATTTTAATGGTTTCTTTCTTACTGCTTAAATTATTTTTCTTTGACCTAAGGGCTCTGGAATTTGACTATAATATTCCTGGTAGTTTTCATTCAGAAATCTCTTTCAGATAGTGATTGGTGGGTTCTTTTAATTTCTATTTTACCCTTTTCTTTTAGGATATTGGGACAGTTTTCCTTGGTAATTTCTTGAAATGTAAAATCTAGGCTCTTTCTTTGATCATGGCTCTCAGATAATCCAGTAATTCTTAAATTACCATTCTTCAACATGTTTTCTATATCAGTTGCTTTTCTGATGATATATTTCACATGTTCTTCTGTTTTTTTCATTATTTTTATTTTCTTTGATTGTTTCTTGATATCTCATAGAGTAATTGGCTTCCACTTGCCCAATTCTAATTTGTAAGGAATTATTTTCTTCAGTGAGCTCTTATACCTCTTTTTTCCATTTGACCTATTCTGTTTTTAAGGCATTCTGAGGTGACTCCATAGTTCTTTCTCTAGATGTGGATAGTATTTTCTATACGATGGAATTTTTTTTGTATGCTCATTCTTCCAGCCTATTTTTGGTGAGGAAAGACTTTTAAATTTTAAGACAACTTTATGAGTTACTTAAAATAATGTATATCACAGATGGAAGGCTGTAAGGGAGGTTAATTATTTAGTAAACAAGCATTTATTAAGTACTTGCTATGTGTTAAGCACTGTGCTAAGCAATGGGGTTACAAAGAAAGGCAAAAACATGTTCCTGTCCTTGAAGGAATCACTAAATAAGGGGGCAGAGAAAGCATGAAAATAATTAGGTCTACACATAAGATATATGGGACAGGTAGATGGTGCAGTGAATAGAGCACCAGGCCTGATTCAAAAATATCTGAGTTCAAACTCAGCCTCAGACACTTACTAGCTGTGTGACCCTGGGCAAGTCATTTTATCTCCATTTGCCTCAGCAAAATTGAAGAAGAAAATAAGAAACCACTCTAGCATTTTTGCCAAGAAAACTCCATTGATAAGTCCATGGGATCGAGAGGAGTCAGACATGACTGAACAACTGAACATCAAAAAATGTAGTTCATTGAGAAGCATTGATAGATATTTCTTGAATCTTTCCAAGGGATGCCCTAATCCCTGACTGCAGGACATGTGGCCAAGAGGCTGTCAGCTCTGCTCCTCTATGAGAGAAGTAAGCCTATTAATCCAAGCAAATAATAGACAAATCAAAGAAATTATATAGATTTAGATATGCCAATCTATATTAAATTGTTACACAGATTATTCAATAAAAAGCACTGATCTCAGTGAGAAGTGCCTCAGAGTCTGCAGGAACAGAAGCAGGAAAACAGGGATATGTGTGAATACCAGCTCATTTACACGCCTAAAAAAGATTTTTCTGCCAAAGTTCTTCCCCCTACCACATCCTCATGAAATTTTCACTGAAGAGAGTCTGAACGATGTTTCTCTCAAAACCAAATTAAAGACAATGTCTCTCCTCTACAAAACTCTTACACCAAATCTGCCCTTTACCCAGACACAGTGTTGAGTCATCATTCTCTCTGCCAATATGGAATCACGCCTAAGCGGCAGCCCACAAAAATACTTCAAAATTGAAACCTAGGTTACAAAGAAAACATACTAAATATCTAGAGTTCAAAGTTTCTCTATTTCTCTCCCTTCTCCCTGGTAATGAAGAAAAGGAATGGCAAACTGTCTCCTGACTAACAAGCAAAAATTCAACCCCATGGGTCTCAATGAAAAAAAAAAAACTCCTCTTAGAGTACAGATCAATACCGTCTCAGTAACTCATAGTCTTAGAAAGTTGCCTTGGTACTGAGTAATTAAGTGATAGGAAGTACTAGAATATAAACTTAAAAATAGATCTTCATGATTCTAGGGTCAGCTTTCTATTCACTAATACCATGCTATCTCTTGTATTTTTATGTGTGTGTATGTATGTGTGACTACAAAAGCTCTACTTACTTATCATTAAAACCCCACTCATCCCCGTAATTTCACAGATGCTAGTTGGTGGGTCTACATTTCACACACAAATTTTTAATTTTAATTTTCTAGAAATAACTAAAATACTTAACATACTTTGGTTTTTAAAGGTGTATTAAAACAAAGCTCGTAAGGGTACTGGTGTCCAAGATTCAGACATCATACTGTTTCTCTCAAAGCATTTGGTACAGTGTACTACACACAATAGGAATGTTGAACTAATTTTTAAAAAAGTAACCTATGGGGAAAATGTTAAATTGAATTTGATTTACATAGCACCTCTCTTCTAAGAAATGGGGTTGCAAAGAAAAAATTAAACCATCTCTTTACATGAAGAATTTACATTCCACTGGGACTAGCCCATGGCTAGATTGAATGAAATACATGACATGAATTATAATCTGTCAAAGGAGGTTGAAGTTTTAAACTGAAGTCAGCTAGTCACAAGACTGTAACCATATTAAATAGTAGCCATGCAAAAAGTAGAGGAGGAGGTTATACATTGTAGTTAAAATATCCCCCACTAGCTCCTTTCTCTACTGCCCTTGAGGGAATGACAGGCTCTCCTCTCTTCCTATGCAAAGGGCAACTATCAATTCCCAAAGCATATCATAATGCAAAAAAAAAAATCATATGAGTTTCTAGACAGAAAACTACTTGGTAATACCAGCCTCTTGGTTCTGAATGAAGCAAAAGTGATTTCATTCACTTTGGGGCTGTGCTTGCAAATGAGCTAATTAAGTCTCAGTGGGAAACAAGAAACAGTGGTTCTTCACCTTTTCTGTGTGTTGATATAACTGAATTTTGGATACAATGTGAGTTGATACAACTGGAACCCAACTTAGTCACAGCATAGAAGAGAGAGAGCTCTTGAAGTAAGTGGTTGCTGCAAAGGTACCCAGGTTCACAAAATAACATGACAAAATTATTATAGGGCACTATTTCAAGTAATCCCTTGAAAGGGGAGGAAAAGTTGTTAAATAGTGTTGTGTAGAAGAAACTGTACTTACTAAATTTTTTTGTTACTTGTTTCAGTAACGTCCCACTCCCGACAATACCATTTGGGGTTTTCTTGGCAAAGATACTAAAGTAGTTTGCCATTTCCTTTTCCAGCTCATTTTACACATAAGTAAAGTGAGGCAAACAGGGTTTCTCAGAGTCACACAGCTAGTTAATGTCTGAGATCAGATTTGAACCTAGGTTTTCTTGACTCCTGGTAAGCACTCTATCCACTGAGCCATCTAGCTGCACTCACTAGAAATCCTCATGCAATTAGACATCTATTTGACCTCCAGAACAACAACAAAAAGGCACATGCCTGAAAAACCATAATTAATGACCTGAGTATGCCTGTATTTACAGGCAACCTTGAACTCTCTCTACACTAGTAAAGAGGAACAAGGGTGCTGGCAGTCACTAATGTACCTGAAGGCTTTCACCACTGAAGCAGCTGTCTGGATCCCTGAGAAAAGAAAAAAATAATGAGTAAAGGAGCTAAGAGTCTGTGTGGAAGGTAGAGAAGATGAAGCCAGGATTTTTTTTCTCCCCAGCATCTTTGGATGTTTGCCTTCTAATTTCTTGTCTTGCATTCACTTAAATAATGAGATTTCAGGGTGTTACAGCAGCCGAGGATTCCACAGACATGGAGACAAAAAGCTGAGCCGCCATTCACCAAATACAGGGTTAGAAAAATAGGCTCTCTTGATAATTCAGACAAAACAAAATTACAATCAATCAAAGTCATTTTTGGCTTTTTATTTTTATTTCCTTTCTTGAACACTGAAGACAAGGATTCTGTGGATGAGGGCCACCATTGGACTTACCATGGAAAAAAATGAAAACTCATGAGTTGGAGAGGTTCTTTTTAAAAAAAAAGTCTGCATGTTGCTTTTTAACAAACTTGTTTGTGTTTTTTTCTCTTGATGAGTTTTGACACAACAATCACTTCCCAACAAATAAGACCTCCCCAGCCATAAAACTTTTAATTGAAAAAGTTTTAAGCACCTAATACAGTGACAATGGGCACAGATTTCACTTCCTGAAATTTACTATTTATTAACAGAAAGAACAGGTACTTTAAAAATTGTTATTGTTTGGAAACAGCATTGTCTGCTCCATTTGACCTGAGTTTTGTTATAATTTAGTACTATCTGCAGTTACATTATTGAAACCATCATGTTTATTTCTCCTTTATTTCTGCCTTCTCCATGTTGCCTCAATTCGTGCAGGATTTCTCAAATTTCTTCATATACTTAGAAGCTGATATTCCTTATGCATTTAGCACATACACCCCCACTTGTTTCATCATTTCCCAGTCATTGAGCACACAATTTGTTTCTAGCATTTTGCTATTAAAATAATGCTGCTATAAATAGTTTCATATCCTAAACTATACGATGCACGTAATATATGTAAATATGATATTTATATATATAAATGCTATATATGATAAATAAAAATCAAGTTTTATAGCTATATAAATAAATCTATATAAATGCTAACTCTTAATACAGCCTTTTATTCCAAAAAAAATTGTTCATAAACCAAATTGGACTGATATTGATACATACAGTGTACGTGTGTGTATACTGTTGCTTAGTCATTTTTTTATCATGGTCTACTCTTCATAACCTCTTTTGGGGTTTTCTTGGCAACGATACTTGAGTGGTTTGGTATTTCCTTCTTCAGCTCATTTTACAGCTTGAGGAAAACCAGAGTTAAGTGATTTGCCCAGGATCACATAGCTAGTAAGTGTCTGAGGTCACATTTGAACTCGTCTTCCTAACTCCAGGACCAAAGCTCTATCCACTGTACCACCTAGCTGCTGGTGTGTGTGTGTGTGTGTGTGTGCGTGTGTGTGTGTGTGTATGTGTGTGTGTGTGTGTGTGTGTGTGTTAGTTATAGTATATGGATCCTTTTTCAAATTTACCTCCTTGAAGATATAAGGTCAATAGGGTAGTCAAAAGCAAAGGTTTTAGAAATAAATTTAATTGTTATTTTATTTTTACATGGTCTATATTTCCCACTATATCTATCTTCTCCCATCTTCCACCTCCCCAAAGTGTTATCTCATCTTACAAAGTGTTTTTGTTAACTAGTAAATTTATTTTGCTTGATTAGGAGTATTCGTTCCTAGGAATTTCTTTTCTCTTTTATCTTTTTTCTATTATGGGCCGAGAGGGAGAGAAAATAGATTTCTGTTCATTTTTAACAGTTAAAAAGAGAGAAGGGCCAAGATGGCAGCTGGAAAGTAGGGACTAACGTGAGCTCCCTGCCAAGTCCCTCCAAAAACCTATAAAAACGGCTCTGAACCAATTCTAGAACTGCAGAACCCACAAAATAGCAGAGGGAAGCAGGGCTCCAGCCCAGGACATCCTGGATGGTTGCAGGGTGAGGTCTTTTGCACAGGGAGCTGGGAGTGGAGGGGAGCAAAAGCAGAGCCCAGCAGAGCCCAGACTCAGAGGCACGGACTAACCAGAACATGAGCTGGGCGGAGGGTGCCCTAGGGCCCTGAATCAGTGAGCTGCAGCAATTACCAGACTTCTCAACCCACAAACACCAAAGATAACAGAGAAGGTTAGGGGGAAAAGCTGGGGAGTGGAAGGAGTTCATGGTATGGCCACCACCCCTGGGGCAACGTAGGTGGTGCAGCTACAGCTGCAGTTGCTTCCAGCCCCAGGCCCACCTGGCGGGAGGAATTAAATGGTGGATCAGAGCAGGAGTGCACAGCCTGCTGAAAATCTAAAGCCAGTCCGGGTTGGGGGTTCTTGGGGAAGGAGGAGTGCTGGTGTGGCAGAGCTGGCGCATCCCCCCCAAACATGGAACATAGAACCCTCTAGTCTACAAGCAGTCATACCCCTCTGAAAAACTCAAGGGTCAAGTTAGTTGATTGGGAATATGGCCAGGCAGTGAAAACGCACCCAGATTCAGTCTCAGACTCTGGAATCCTTCTTTGGTGACAAAGAAGACCAAATCATACAGCCAGAAGAAGTCAACAAAGTGCAAGAGCCTACACCAAAAGCCTCCAAGAAAGACATGGTCTCAGGCCGTGGAAGAGCTCAAAAAGGATTTGGAAAAGCAAGTTAGAGAAGTAGAGGAAAAATTGGGAAGAGAAATGAGAATGACATGCGAAAACCATGAAAAACAAGTCAATGACTTGCTAAAGGAGACCCAAAAAAATACTGAAAAAATACACTGAAGAAAACAACACCTTAAAAAATAGACTAACTCAAATGGCAAAAGAGCTCCAAAAGGCCAATGAGGAGAAGAATGCCTTGAAAGGCAGAATTAACCAAATGGAAAAGGAGGTCCAAAAGACCACTGAAGAAAATACTACCTTAAAAATTAGATTGGAGCAAGTGGAAGCTAGTAACTTGATGATAAATCAAGATATTATACAACAGAACCAAAGGAATGAAAAAATGGAAGGCAATGTGAAATATCTCATTGGAAAAACCACTGACCTGGAAAATAGATCCAGAAGAGAGAATTTAAAAATTATTGGACTCCTTGAAAGCCATGATCAAAAAAAGAGCCTAGATATCATCTTTCAAGAAATTATCAAGGAGAACTGCCCTGATATTCTAGAGCCACAGGGCAAAATAGAAATTGAAAGAATCCACAGATCACCTCCTCAAATAGATCCCAAAAAAAATCTCCTAGGAATATTGTTGCCAAATTCCAGAGCTCCCAGATCAAGGAGAAAATACTGCAAGCAGTCAGAAAGAAACAATTTGAGTATTGTGGAAACACAATCAGAATACCCAAGATCTGGCAGCTTCTACATTAAGAGATCGAAGGGCTTGGAATATGATATTCCTGAGTTCAATGGAGCTAGGATTAAAACCAAGAATCAATTACCCAGCAAAACTGAGTATCATGCTCCAAGGCAAAATATGGGTTTTCAATAAAATATAGGACTTTCAAGCTTTCTCAGTGAAAAGATCAGAGCTGAATAGAAAATTTGACTTTCAAACACAAGAATCAAGAGAAGCATGAAAAGGTAATCAAAAAAAAAAAGAAATTGCAAGGGACTTACTAAAGTTGAACTGTTTTGCATACATTCCTACATGGAAAGATGATGTATATGATTCATGAGACCTCAGTATTAGGATAGCTGAAGGGAATATTCATCTACATGTATATATGTATATATGTATATGTTTATGTATATATATGTTTATGTATATATGTGTATATGTGAGTGTGTATGTATGTATATATGTATGTGTACATATATATATATATATATATATATATATATATAGAGAGAGAGAGAGAGAGAGAGAGAGAGGGCACAGGGTGAGGTCAAGATGAAGGGAAGATATCTAAAAGAAATAAAATCAAATTAAGGGATGAGAGAGGAATATATTGAGAGAAGGAGAAAGGGAGAGATAGAATGGGGTAAATTATCTGGCATAAAAGTGGCAAGAAAAAGCAGTTCTGTAGGAAGAGAAGAGAAGGCAGGTGAGGCAGAATAAATGAATCTTGCTCTCATCAGATTTGATCTGAGGAGGGAATACCATACACACTCAATTGGGTATCTTACCCCACAGGGAAGAAGGAGGAAGAAGATAAAAAAGGCGGGTGATAGAAGGGAGGGCAGATGAGGGAGGAGGTAATCAAAAACAAACACTTTCGAAAAGGGACAGGGTCAAGGGAGAAAATTCGATAAAGGGCGATAGGTTAGGAAGGAGCAAAATATAGTTAGTCTTTTGCAACTTGAGTATTGTGGAAGGGTTATACATAATGATATGCATGTGGCCTATGTTGAATTGCTTGCCTCTTTAGTGTGGGTGGGTGGGAAGGGAAGAGGGGAGAGAATTTGGAACTCAAAATTTTAAAAACAAATGTTCAAAAACAAAAAAAAAATTTTGCATGCAACTAGAAAATAAGATACACAGGCAATGGGGTGTTGAAATTCATCTTGCCCTAAAAGAAAGGAAAGGAAAAGGGGATGGGAGGGGAGTGGGGTGACAGAAGGGAGGGCTGACTGGGGAACAGGGTAACCAGAATATATGCCATCTTGGAGTGGGGGGGAGGGTAGAAATGGGGAGAAAATTTGTAATTCAAACTCTTGTGAAAATCAATGCTGAAAACTAAATATATTAAATAAATTAAATTGAAAAAAAAATAAAAAGAGAGAAGGGAAAATAGTGCTTGCTCTTTCAGATGAGGTCACTCCTGTTTGCTTTACTTTATTGTTTTGCTTTATTGCAAAAGACCTCTCACCCAGTGGTAGTAATTTGTATTATGTTTGTAATGTAAACACAAAACAGAATAAAACTTTAAAAGAAAATAAAGAAGAGGGGAAAATCAGCAAAATGGTCACTATATTTTTTTTAAAATTTTGACAATACAGAGAGCCATGGATTTTGAATAAGGAAAGTCTGAGTTTAAATCTGGTCTTAGACAATTATTGTGTCTATACTTACTTAGCTATGCAACCAAGCCAAGTCAGTTTAACCCCTGTTTGACTCAGTTTCCTCATCTGTAAAATGACGATAATATTAACACCTACCTCCCAGGTTTATTGTGAGGATCAAAAATAATATTTCTAAAGCATTTAGCAAACTTTCAAGAACTACATAAATGCTAGTTATTATTACCACTAAAAAATTTAAATATCCAAATTAACAAAACACAAATAAAGACTTTAAACAACTTCAGAAAGTGAAATTGAATGAACTAAAAGAAAACTATCTAGGAAGAAATTTTTAAAAATTAATCTAGACCAATTTCCAGAAGAAATGTAATTATTACCTATGTAATACAAATTATTCTCAATAATTCAGAAATAAAAGTCAACCCAATTTCTTTGATGAAAATGATACCATCCTTTACCTAAAACAGAGATGCATAAATCAAGGAAAGATAATTATAGACCAATACTACTCATTCATGTTACTGCAAACATTTTAAATCAAATCCTAATGAAAAGAACATAGGCTGCTACTTGATGTATTACATGGAGTGCTGGATTAAGACTCAAGATGACCTGAATTCACATCCTACCTCAAATACTAACTATATGACCTTGGGCAATTCACTTAATCTAATTGCCTCAATTTCTTCACCTGTAAAATAGGAGTAGGAATAGCACCTACATCCTAGCATTGTTGTGAGAATAAAATGATATATCTGTAAAGTGCTTTGTAACCCTTAAAGTTATATATAATTGGTAGCTCTTATTAGAGCCACGTAGCCAAAAAAAAAAAGGTTCATGCTGTTCAAATTGGATTGTTCTCTTCTGTTCTTTTCAAATTATGTATTCAAGCATGATTCAACATTAGAAACATTAGAAAATCACCTTGTATAGTTAATCATAACAAAACTAAAAGCAACCAAACCATGTTACCATATAAGGAGATACAGAAAAAGCTTTAATAAAAATATATTATTAATTTTTGCAAAAAAGTATAGGTATAAAAGGAAAATGTTTAAAAGATGATGATAAAGTATATAAATAAGACTGAAATCTAACATTATTTTTAATAGAAATACTAGAAGGCTTTCATGAAGTAAAAAGTTAATATAAGGGTATCTCCTCTGCCCACTATTGTTTGACAACATTTGAAATGCTATTGATAGTAATATGACAATATAAAGTTATTAAATAGCAAAACCATTAGAAAAGTGGAGCCAAAATAATCCCTATTTTAGAGAACATGGAAACCCCAGAAGACCAGGTTTTTTTTTAAAAAAGAGAGAGAGAATTAATGGCTTTAGTAAAGTAGCAGGCCACTTAACTCTGTTTGCCTCAGTTCCTCATCTATAAAAGGAGATAGAGAAGAAAATGGCAAACCATTCTAGTAACTTTGCCAAGAAAACCCTAAATGGGATCATGAAGAGTCAGTCATGACTTAAACAACTAAATGACAGTAACAAAAAAAGTATCAGGACACAAAAAAAATTCATAAAAATCAAAGTTTTGGTGTAACGATGCAAATATGCATCAGGAAATAAAAGATAAACCCTATTCAAAATAACTACAAAATGCCTAAAATATCTTGCAGTGAATTTTAAGACACATTTACAACTTACATAAACAAAATTATAAGACATTCTTTAAATAGATTGCCTTTCAAAATAAATCCTAAATAAATAAATATATCACTAAAAATATAAAAAGACCATTGAAAACTTTTTACTCCAAGAATAATGCAAGATAAGAAGAGAAGCTGTCAATTGGCAAGAAAATGTTTACATTAAATACTTTTGACACAAGTTTGATATCAAGATATATTGGGAACTAGTTCAAATATTTAAGACAAAAGTCAAATAGACCCCAATAGGCAAATAGTCAAAGAAAATGGGAAAAATAAAAGTGCTCAAGAACTATTAACAATCTCTTGCAGATTGTCCCAAGTTAAAAATAAGTGAAACTCAAATTAAAAGAACTTTTTTTTCATCTCATGCATAGTAAAATGACAAAGATTTTTAAAAGGTAGAAATAGCCAGTGTTGAAGGAACTAAACATAGGCACACTAATGCACTGTTGTTAGCACTATAAAATAGTCCATACTGAAAAATAACTTGGAATTTAAAAAAAAAAAGGTGACAAAATGTTCATATACTTGTAATAGTAATTAAGGTGGGACTTTTTGCTGTTGACCTTTAATAATTCTGGCCTTTGTTTGAATGGGGCAGATAAAGTGGGATGTTTTTGTGTTTCTCAGCACTGAGACAATTGGGACAATTGTATCTGATGTGATATTGGGAGAGGGGAACTTTTCCACACCCAGGCTGGGTGAGGTCTGGGCCCTCAGGGCCCTGAACAGGATTATAATCACAGAGGTTAGCATTCTCTCTTGGAGCTCTGTGCCACAGTAGGAGTGGCTTGTGCCTCTGGGCCAGCCTTTGTAATGAGCTCCCTGGCTGTAGCCAGAATGGCCTTTGTTTTCTTTGAATGACTCAGCTTACCTCATTGAGCCTCTGGACACTGTGGCTTGCTCTTCCGGGGCAGGAGGCCCAAGGAGCATTCCAGGAAGCAGACAACTTCCTGTGTGATGAGTCATGGGGCTGGCTGAGGGGAGGTGTTAACGGCTACGCTAGGGGGAGGGGCCAAGTCAAGAACCAATCGGCCCTGGTCGTTCAGGCGGTGCTTGATGATGTCAAAAACTCTATAAGAGGGGAGAGGACAGCTTGAAGATCCTCTTTTCCTTTTCCGGTTGGAGCCAGAGACAGTTACAGCGACAGTTACAGCGACAGTTACAGCGACAGTTACAGCGACAGTTACAGCTACAGTTACAGCCACAGCCACAGCTGAAGCAGGAGCTGCCAGTAGCAGAGCTGACCTACGGGAGGAAGCTGAACAAAGACTTCAGTCCAGTGGGTAATCTTATTACCATAGAGGGGGAAACATGATTTTGCTTTACGCAATCATGCTTCTCTGTAGCCTCCTGGTTACTCTTTCAAGGCGTACTTATTGGGCCTGGAAGCTTTTGATCAATATATCAAAATGGGGTTGCTGGTTCATGGGTTGGTTACTGTGGAGCCTAAATAAATGTTTTGATTCTTCTGCCTTCTACTTTGAGAGTTTCTTATATCCGGCGGTTCCGAACCTTTCAGACATGTTTATGATCCTCTTTGAGATTATAAACTCTGCCCTCCTAATACATTTGGCGACCAGGATGGGATCGCTAGGTATAAGATCTCTATTTAGAAGCAGAACAATTCCAGAGGAAGAGATGAATATCCCAGGATGGGAGGATCCATTTTATTCCTCCCTAGCAAAAGAATTGGCTAAAAAAGCTGGACCCTGTGAAAACTGGGAACCAAGGCTACGGAGAGGAGATCCTAGGGATTTGGAAAAGTGTTTACGAGAAGTTGGGATTCAGTCAGGGGCATCACTATCTAGGCAAAGCTGGATAGTGTTATCAGCCTACCGGCTAGTATACGAAAGATTGAGATTAAGTGAAAGACATGGGGGCACTCCTACCCCACAGGAAGAAGAGGAATCTCAGATAGCAGGAGACCAAACTGACTCAAATGAGAACTTTTCTATTAATGTGGCTAAGAGCAACAGGAGACCAAAAAAGCCCAGAGTGCATTTCAACCCAGCCCAGAAAGAGCCTGACTGCCTGCTTCGTCCTAGCCATGGTGGCAGAGGAAGTGAGTGGGGAGAGAATGAGACAATGTTAGGGGCTGAGGCACAAAACACTACTGGGGTTCAGGATGTGCCTCACACAGAGAATAGGAGATGGTTAAATGATCAGACAAGGGCTCGACCCATACAAAGGAGGAAGACAGAAACCCGAGGTGAAGATTCAGTTACAAGGGAAATTCAGGAAGATTTCTCACCGCAAGAGGTCACAGATATTTTGAGTAGATTCAGCCAAAGAATAGGAGAACCATTGATATCTTGGATGGTAAGACTCAGTGATCAAGGGGCCAGTGGAATATCAGTAGATAGGACAGACTGCATGAGATTCATAGGTATCAGCCATGATCCTCTAGTTCAACAAGCTTTTAGGGAACATCATCAGCAAGGAGATGGTGATAGCAGGACTACTCTGTTGGCATTAGCCGCTGTGGGATGCAATAAGAGATATGCTACTGATTCTATGTGGCCCACTGAGCACAGACCCTGGTATTCACTTAGAGATTGTATCATGAGACTAAAGGAGGAGGTAATGAAGACTGCCATTATGATAGGAACTGCAGACAAATATTACAATGATCCAATGGGACTGCCTCATAGGAATTTAATAATTAGGACAGCTCCCCCTGCTTATAAACAACTAATTTTGAATTTATTACTTGGAGAAGTAGGGAGCCGTCTTACAACAGTGATAAATAAGATTTTACAGTTACATGACTTAGGTGACTGGGGAAGGGATAGATCTCCTCGAGAGAGAAGGGTGAATAACCAGCAAACTTGGCGCCAAGTTAGAGTAACAAGGAAAGAAATGTTTACTGCTTTATTGAGAGCAGGGGTAGGTTTTGAAATGATAGATGGAATTCCAACCAATGAATTATACAGAATGTATAGAGGACTTGATAACACGAGAAATAGGGAAATAAGAACTGCTTCTGCAAGCCCACAAGCCACTCAGACTGAAGGTGACCTTGTGTGATTAACGGATGAAAACTTGTACATTTGGGGAAAGGCTGGGAGGACAATCTTAGTCTCTATCTAGAGTGGGATCCTCTTGGCTTCCTCATTATGTTCCTTTTGAAAAGAAACATTTCCCACCTGAGTTTGGCTCTGATGTTGGATCTTTGCATAACTGAAATCTCAACCAAACTTGAGATGATTTTATTTGAAGAATTATAGTCCATACTTGTCTATTCTTTTTGTCCTTTGTTTTGGCTAACCTTGTTGCTAGTTTTGTTTCCTTCAGGCTTAAGCACCCTGCACTTTCCGGTGACTGCCTAAGCATGTAGCATTCTTGGAATTCCTGCCAGCTTGTTAAAGAAATGACCTCTGGAATGGGACTTTTTGGGGGCAGGGCCATCTCTACATCCAATTTCAGCATGAAGAAGCTATGGAAAATGAGACCTTCACCCCTCACCCCAAGATTTTGAGCCCCAATCGTTCAAGGGGGGTGGAAATGATGATAGTGTTCTGTTTACTTATTTTGTGTTATCCTTGCTGTGTTGTTTTATTGTTATGATATTATTGATCCTATGTAATGGATACAAGGATTTAGGGGTGGACATTTGAATTATTAATAATTATTTTGGGGATGATTGATTGAAGAGATTATCTTGCTGGGACCTAGGGGTGGATCACATTTGAATCGTAAACCAATATTTAGGAATGTCACCAAATGATATGTTTTGCTTTATAATGAATGATATGTTTTAGTTTCCTTTGTAATTGGATCACAATGTATGTTCTAGGATACATGGCTGATTAGATTATGTATCCTATAACAAGGGGTGGAGTGTAGCCAGAATGGCCTTTGTTTTCTTTGAATGACTCAGCTTACCTCATTGAGCCTCTGGACACTGTGGCTTGCTCTTCCGGGGCAGGAGGCCCAAGGAGCATTCCAGGAAGCAGACAACTTCCTGTGTGATGAGTCATGGGACTGGCTGAGGGGAGGTGTTAACGGCTACGCTAGGGGGAGGGGCCAAGTCAAGAACCAATCGGCCCTGGTCGTTCAGGCGGTGCTTGATGATGTCAAAAACTCTATAAGAGGGGAGAGGACAGCTTGAAGATCCTCTTTTCCTTTTCCAGTTGGAGCCAGAGACAGTTACAGCGACAGTTACAGCGACAGTTACAGCGACAGTTACAGCTACAGTTACAGCCACAGCCACAGCTGAAGCAGGAGCTGCCAGTAGCAGAGCTGACCTACGGGAGGAAGCTGAACAAAGGCTTCAGTCCAGTGGGTAATCTTATTACCATAGAGGGGGAAACATGATTTTGCTTTACGCAATCATGCTTCTCTGTAGCCTCCTGGTTACTCTTTCAAGGCGTACTTATTGGGCCTGGAAGCTTTTGATCAATATATCAAAATGGGGTTGCTGGTTCATGGGTTGGTTACTGTGGAGCCTAAATAAATGTTTTGATTCTTCTGCCTTCTACTTTGAGAGTTTCTTATATCCGGCGGTTCCGAACCTTTCAGACATGTTTATGATCCTCTTTGAGATTATAAACTCTGCCCTCCTAATACACTGGCTGAACACTCAGATGTTGATAATTACAAATTGTATTTGGTCTGTAATTCAGGGTGCTGTTTTTTTTTTCCCCTGAACTAAGTAAATGATATTTGTATGCTGGATTAAAGTAATATTGTTAACCCTTTAACGTTGCTTTCCTTAAATAAAGCAGATCAAAAGGACCTGGGTTTGCAGTGTTCTGTTTGCTAGTTGTTGTTGGTTTTACACCCACACAGCAGCTGCTAGCTGGATTGTTGATACAATACTCTGACTCAGAATTTCCATAATTTCATATACCGTGAAGGAGTTCAAGGGTAAAAAAGTCCAAAACATACCAACTATTACAGAGCATCATTGTGTGTGTCAGAGGGGTGTGGGAGAAGTGAAGAGCAAAGAACTGGAAGCAAAATAAGCACCCATGGACTGGAGAATGGCTAACAAATTGTGGCACATGGATGTAATGGAATATTATTACACCTCAAGAAATGACCAAAATTAGGAATTCAGAGTAAATGGTTGTAACAACAATGTTGCTAGCAGCTGCTGTGGGGGTGTGAGACCAATAACACCAGCACACAAAAGGGCTACTAGCAGAGGTTCTTTGATCTGCTTTTCTAAGGAAAGCAACTTTAAGGGGTTAACAATCTTACTTTAATTAAACATACACATATCATATACAACTTAGTTCAGGGGAAAAACTCAGCACCCTGAACTTCAGAGCAAACACAAACAGAAATTACCAGCAAGAATTACAAGCAGAGAAAGATAACATAAATCAATAGACAGGCTTCTATCTGTCTGACCATAGCAATACATACAGTTATGAGAGAAACACCAACATCTGGGTTTTCAAAGCAAGGGGGTTCCTTAACAGCTGCCCAGAGTCTCCACACCAACACTCTTCCAATGAGTGAACCTCAAGCAAAATGCTAACTTCAGAGTATTTATACACTTCTTCAGGGTCAGAAGACATCACAACCATGTGACTCAAACCCATGTGACCTAGGCCTTCCCATGACTTAAGCAGGTCATCAAAGACTCCCGATTCAATCAAAGATTCTTGATTGAAACAAAGGCAAGACTCAAAGTCACTTGATTGCCTTAGTGCTAAGAAGCACTCCAAAACAAAAGAAAAACAAAAAGTCCCACTTTACTTGCCATTACAGTGGAACCAGGAGAATAACAGACATAATGACTAAAGCAGTGTAAATAGAAAGAACAATAAAATAAAACCAAACTCTACCAAACTACATTGATCAAATTTGGCCCTAGAGAAAAAATGATGAAACGTACCTCCATGCTCTGGAGAGGAGCTATTGGAGTGAAATGTTGTTTACATGGTTCAAGGCAGTCTAGCAGTCAATTAATTTTGGTTAACTTGGCTAAAATTGGTTATTTTTAATTCATTTTTTTTTCTTTTTAGAAAAGATTTACTGGGTAGGGGAAATGAATAGCATTTTCAAAAATAACTGATCAGGAAATGTATTAATTAAGCCTTTAAAAATATGTAATAAGGAAAAATTTAATATCAGGCTTACTACCCCACTCTAGGGCACAGGACACCAGATGTAGGATGTCCTAGTTCTCAGAGTTCTCAGCTTTATATACACTGTGCCCACATAGAAACAAATGCAATTCAACTTCAAATAAACCACAAGCACCCTAATTGTTGCCTTAATTTATAATGCCTC
Organism: Trichosurus vulpecula; assembly: GCF_011100635.1. Taxonomy (NCBI): domain Eukaryota; kingdom Metazoa; phylum Chordata; class Mammalia; order Diprotodontia; family Phalangeridae; genus Trichosurus; species Trichosurus vulpecula. The sequence continues at coordinate 200,859,946 of NC_050573.1, forward strand.
ATTATCTTGTCCTCAAGGCTTCTCTTATCTATAATAGTTAGACAAAAAGGATTGCTTTCTTTTTTGGAAAGTAGGAGTCTAGAGATCAAACCACTTAGGAAGGAAGTAACTAAGGAATTGTTCCCTATCGTTCCCTGGAAGCTTGAATCTTCCCTCCCAAATATTCCCTGGTCAGTAATGGAACAATAAAGAATGGCTGTGGTAAAGTAGATGCTTAAAGAAACAGGGTAGCAATTAAAGACAATAAAGGAGTAGCCCCTTTTTTAAAAGTTACCCTTAAAGAGAAATCTCATATGAAGAGTTTTCTCCATGCTTGGATGACCCTGGTTTCAGGAAGGGTGTCTGTGAAGGCTACTTTGCCTCCTAAATTGTGTTGGATATAGACCTCACCCCATAAATAAAATGCAAGGCACATCTTAATGGCTCCCATGCGGCCTGAGGCTTTTCAATGACAGTTCCATGGGGAACTGGATTGTGTTGTTGGTGGTGTCACTGAGACAAAAAATTCTCAAAAGTTAATCAAATTTTCTCCCTACCTCACAAAGAATATAACTATAGACATGCAACCCACAGAAGAAAGAGGGAGGAAAAATGACAGTTCAATAGGAATAATCATTGACTACTTCACAATGATATCTTGAATAAAAACAAGTCAGCCTACTCTAAGTTATTTGGGGTTTTATCAGGCCTAAATTCTTTAGATCTGCTCAGAATCCACACATTGACAGCATGTGTGGTTTGACACTTTCAGAGATAAACCTCCAAGTTCTTCAAATATGAAAACTTAGTGGGTATTCTCAGTGCAGAACCAAAAAAGCCTTCCCTTTCTGATTTGTGACTTGCTTCCATCACCAGAAATGCCAGGCATATGAGTGTGATTCCTTATCAGCAAGTAGGATGATAGAAAGCATAGCTTCTCTCAGCTGAAGGCAGACTGAAGGACGATGAGAGGTAAAAACTAATTGGAATCTTTGAGGCTTCAGAAGAAGATAAAGGGTGGAGGGGAAGTAGGTAGACACAGGCCCATCAATCTCAAGGGAAGGCCACTGACTACTACATCAAACAATGTAATCATAAGCAGTTGGAAGTTGACTCACTCTCCTAGTTAGGGAGTAACCAGACTGGACAGATTACTGCTACACAGAGAGTAGGTAAATTTATCCCTTCTCCACTTGCTCCCCCTCTGCCTGATAAACTGGTGAACCCACGCTTCAATGTTGTTTCTTATTGACATAAATGGTGTCTAAGGATTTGTTAAGAAGTTCTATTGCCAGTCATACTTATCAAGACATTTTAATATCCTGGAATATAGTCCCATCGTGGCACACAAAAAGCAGTGGTCTCCAACCAACATTTGCATCAACCTTTGAGAGGTTTTCATTACAAAGCAAGAAGAATAGATATGATTGAACGATGAATACAATGGAATTTTGAAGGTAAAGCAGGGGAAGAGCTATATCAGGTAAAGACTTGTGTGAAGTGTCTGGATATGTGTGAAGTTTAGATTCAGTCAAAAGGCCAAACTTGAGGACCTAGAGGCCCACATGTGGCCTTGAGGCCACAGGTTCCCCACCCCTGTATTGGGAATTTAACTGGAATATACAGACTAGTCATTAACAGTAGCACTATAACTAGTGACGAGAAATGTTCATTATACGTAAATTGGGTTAATAAAGCTGAGCCAGAAATTCTTCTAACATTAAACAGTTAATCACCTAAGTTAAATTTTGAAATCTCAGTTAAATTCTATAAACTCTAGGTAGTGGTGTGACTTGCTGTCTCAAGCAAATGACAATAATATTAAAATTTTTACATCATTGTTTATTTGCTATTCTGTCAACTGTACTTTTATAATGGATTGTCGGAGATATAAATAAAATTATTTTTATTTATCCTGAGTAAGGGTTCACTATAAGTAAGTGGTTACAATGGGGCAGGACAAAGGGGGAAACATTGGACAAATAGCTCTAGACTTAACCAGACTATACTAATCTCTCTTCCTGTCTCTGTCTCTCTTTATCTCTACCTCTGCCTTTCTATATCTCTCTTTCTCTGTCTCTGCCTCCTCTCTTTCTCCCTCTCCTCCCCCAACTTTATCTTTATCTCTACCTCTGCCTCTCTATATCTCTCTTTCTCTGTCTCTGTCTTCTCTCTTTGTCCCTCTCCTCCCCCAACTTTATCTTTATCTCTATCTCAGCCTCTCTCTCTCTCTCTTTCTCTGTCTCTCCTCTCTTTGTCCCTCTCCTCCCCCTACTTTTAACCTCATACCTGGGTATTTCTGTCATTGTTTGTGCTTTAAGGCTTCCTCATCCTGATTTATATCTGGCGACCGGACCCACATGGCGCCAGAGGAGAAAGTAAGGCTGGGGACTTTGCACAGCTGTCCCTCACTCAGATCCGACTCATCTGCACATCATGGCATGACCTCAGTGATGTCAGGGTCCTCTTGAAGAATGAAGGACAAACAACAACAAACAATTTGTAGTAGATGAAGAAGGAGCCCACATCTCAAGGGACCGAGGCTACCTCCACAGAGAGCAACGTTTGGTTTGGAAAAGGAGCCCGCTTCCACTTAACAACTGGAAGGAGAAGTGAATAATAACAGATTTGACTCTCCCCTCCCTCAGCCTCCTAAAACTTGTTAACATTGCCCTCCACCTCACCACCTAGCAGTTCTACTATCTTAACGGGTGGGTGAGAAGGAAGGAATAGGAATTTATATAGCACCTACTATGTGCCAGACACTGCAGTAAGCACTCTATAAATATTATATACTTTGATCCACACAACTATCCTGCAAGGTAGGTGCTGTTCTTATTCCCATTTTCCAATTGAGGAAACTGAGGCAAACAGATGTTAAAGGACTTAGGGTCACATAGTTTGTAAATATCTGAGGCCAGATTTGAACTTTTGTTACCCAGAACTGAATATAATGTTCCAGAAGCAGCTTAGTCAGAACAGAGTACTATGACTTCTTTTATTCCTGACACTATTCTTCTATTAATGTATCATAAGATTGCATCACAGTCAGGACCTACTAAGAAGAATTTAAACCAGTCTTTAGCTAAAGGTAGATTTAATCATCTCCCAGCATAGACCCAAACATGCTAGGTAATTAGAAATTGCATTTCCAGCATATAGTGCGAAGTACTTTCCTCAAAATTGCAATGTAGCTAGTACAGGTATTATAATATCCATCTAACAGATGAATAAACAGATTCTGAGAGGTTAGAACTTGGGCTGATTACACAACTGAATGATAAATCATTAGAGAAGATCCTTCATATTACAGTGTAAGCCCAGCATGTATGTGTCAAGCTCCCTGCCCCCTTGCAGACCTTTAGAAAGACTGATAGGCCCTGAATAAAGAATAAGAATACATTCCTCAGCCAGATTACAGTGTAAGCCCAGTTCTCCCTTCCCCCTTGCAGATCTTTAGACTCTCCTGCTTGGAGGCTGATAAGCTCTGAACAAGAGACAGGATATCCCTGAGACTGCCTGACAGTTCTTGGGAACCAGAAGGGTGGGGGGAGGGTGGCTCCCCTCTCAGGTGGGAAAAATTTTCTTTGTCCAGGGTCCTATAAAAATCACCACGTGGGTGAATCTCATTGGAACCTCACCCACAGAAAGGACAGAAAGTACGCTTTGCCTGGGATTATATTCAGAAGAACCACCAAGGGGTCCCCCAGCTTCAGAGAAGCCTTGGGTGCAGGTGCTGAATGTGAAGTGTATGTTGTATGTTGTCTGTGTGTCTGTTGTCATTGTCACCGCATTTGTAGAAAAAAGGGATTCCCCAGCTTGGAGAAACCTTGTGCAACAGGTGTTCCTCTGACCAGGTGTTGCCTCTGTGTGTCTGTGTCTCTGTCTTTGTGACTGTGTTAACTGTAGAGTAGGAATTGTTAAATAATATGGTTGTGGGGTTAATAGAGTATTTCCCCAATCTTTCAATAAAAACTTTGTTCTGTTGGGAGTGTACCTTATTGCCAGCGCAAATCCAAATCCAAACCTAACCTAGTTTAATCAAACAACAACAAAATAAGACTAAAGCAAGACTTTGAAACCCAGTTGTACTGGTTTCAAGAGTACTTCCCCTCCACTCTGACAGCAAGCCAAGAATTATAAACCTTTAAGCACAAGCAGGATCTCTCATCAGAGTGGAAACAGCCATTAGCTCTGGCCTATCTCTAATTAAAAGGGATGTATTTGCTCTATCTGAATACTGCATATGCTAGCAACCCCAACACTTGTTCTCTAGGAACAGAAGTACAGGAGCAAACTCAACTGGTTCACGACTGTATCTGAAAACAACTTCAGCAAGGTATGTTTTTTAGATATGATTATATTATCTAGGAATAATGGAACAAGACAAACCACGAATGAGAAACAACTTTGAGCCTAAGGATCATTGGAAAAATAGCACTCAATTTTTCTGAGAGGCAAGAGGAAGTCCCAAGAAGTTGAGAATCCTGGCCTACTGAAATACTGCCTAACGTGACCCAAGCCCCCTCTTTGAGTAATTCCTAGAGCCAATAGCTACAGGTATAATCCCTGAATTTCCCTTTTATTCCACAAGTGTCACTGTAGATGGCCCAGAAGTGTTGGTATTAAGGAGGAGCTGCCAGAGGGGCACTCCACAAAAAAAGAGAACACTATAAGGCAGGGGACTTTAAGCACGAAGAGCTTGTTACTATTGTTTCAAGAGAAGGAAGAAGGGAAAGATGAAGAGGGAATGGAAAGAGAGGAAGAAGGATGGGAGAGGGGAAAGAGACAGAGGCACAAGGACATGAGAAGAGAGAGATTGAGAAAGTAAGACAGAAAAGGTTGAAGTGGAAAGAGAAGGGAGGGACCAAACTACCAAGGCACAAAACATCACCATGAATTAGGGTTTTACAGATGTCCTTCTTTGTGGTGTTGACACCAAAATGCAACTTTGAATGCAAAAAAAAAAAAATTGATGTGCTTTCAGATACACCGATATTTTGGTGCTCTATGAGTCATAGTAGTTTCATTCACTTAGTCTGTTCATGTATTAGATAGGACCCTGTTGCCATAGGTAATCAGCTATATACAAGCTCTCTATAAATAATAGTGGAATGATTTAAATCATCTTAATTAGTTATAAGATTTCATGGGCTTTGGAAACTATATCATAACTAACTCTCACACCTGTATGCTTCTAGTGAATCATATTAATAATATTTTATATTTCTATAGCACTTCATCAGTTTTTTAAAAGTATTTTCATATACATTCTCAGAATAATACTGTGTAGAAGTCACGGCAAGAATCATTATCCTCCATTTGATGAATGATGAAGCCAAAGCTCAGACAAACAGCATTGTCTAAGAATATAGAGCTACAAAGTCACAGATCTGGAACTTACTCAAATCTAAGTCCCTTGAATCACAGCCCAAGGATCTTTGCATACCACCAAACTGATATAAGTCAATCAGTAAACCAGCCTTTATTCGGTGCCTATTTTTGTGTGTGAATAGTTTGGGTGGTTTGAGAAGAAGGAAAAGTAGGAATATAAGCTAAATTCTGGAGAATTCATAAAAAGCCAGGCAAAAGATAAAGAAGGCTATGAGAAAAGCTTCTTACAAGACAATAGAATAAAGAATGTGACAGGAGGGGACCAGACAGGATGACATCAGCTGCTTTTCTGGGAGCCTACTGATTAGAAGAGTAACATTGATTTGTTGATTGTCTGAGAGAACTCAGCTGCTGGGAGGATAGGAGTACAGAATCCTGCTAAAATCTAGCTTATTGCTCTATATTGCCATTCATAGCCTGAGAGAGAGTAAACCTCTCAGGGGTGCCTGGTTACCCTCTCTGCTCTATATTGTTGAGATAGATAAATGGTGGGGGTCAGTTTTGGCTGTGATCCATACTTTTCTGTGAGAAGAAGATTAGAGTTGACTAGACAAAACAGAATCCCTTGCTATTTACAGATCTGAGAAGTGTAATATTTCTCCGGTTTAAGGAAACTGCTTGTCACTAAAAGAGCTTAACATTTTTTCACAATTACCCTATTAAGAATAGCTGTGAACAAAAAAAGATTGTCACTGCTACATGAACTCAAGAGCAGTAGAATATCTGCCTAGTAATACGGTCATGAGACCAGATGAGAAGCAGCTAGCGGAAAAAGTGGCTTTGTATGATGCAAATTGTTCCTGGAAGTACAAAGAATTAAATGCTATAGTCCAGAGATATAACTTGCCACCAGACACATGGGTTTACTCCCTGTTAGGTTGTTATGTGTATCCATTCTTCCTCAAGAACACTGCTTGTATTTGTGGTAGTTTGCAACCCAGTTTTATGAGTGGGCTATGAAGCTTTCCTGCTTTTGCCTTCTTTTGTGAAAAAAGTGATGATTTTTTTTTATTTTTTGTCTTCTATTAAGTAAATATTACTATTCTGCTTTTGCCTTATTAAGTAAATATTTTCTGCTTAGGATTAAATGATGTCATGGTAATTATTTACATGAATAGGAAACACAAAAGTGAGAGGTAGTAGTATAGTAGTCGAAGTAATGAGTAAAAGCAGTGTATACTTCTTCCCCCCACACATGCACGCATGCCATGGTTACCCCTAAAACCCCTAGAGAAAGCAATGCGTCAAAGTTGCAAGGTATACCCTCTTTGGAAACCCCACACTTACCATTGTGAGGTCATGTTGGGGTGAGTGAACTCAGAGAGTTCAAGAGTAGGAATCCTCATCATGCCTATATTACACTGACATGAGCTCTACTTTACATGCATTTAAACTCTACACTAAATTTTGTGTTAAGAAATGCCATGTGTCAACATCGATGTAAGGAAATGTACAGAATCAAGCTTTTAAATCAACTTCAATTGTTGATTATTATTTTAATTTGAAAAATTGCATATAAAATAAATATTTGGCAGACACAAAACTCTACTAATTTTTTGTCAATACTGTGTAATAAGTAGTAAAGGAGAGGGATCAGGTTGGAGGAAACACTGAATTGAAAATGCTGTTCACCTGCCAGGAAGAGGATGCATTTGTACCACTGGTTTTAACACAGGAACCAATTTATCTTCATAAGCATTCAAAATTATAATTATTACTGTAATAAATTCATAAATCAAAAAGTACGCTCAAAGAAAATGGGCTACTGCAGCTGAATCTGGTAGAAAAGAATGCTTAATATTCATAACGAGAGATAACAGAAAAGGTATTTGCATATTTTTGAAGAAATGTTTCTAAATAGCTGAACGTGTAGTGTTGTATAAGGAATAAAAATACAGATGTATTTTTTTAATCTTTCAGATGTTTTTCATTTGCTACAATAATATGGAGGGATGGTCAATCAGTGCTTTTATTTAGCACCTGCTATGTTTCTGTCACTGTGCTAAAAACTGGGCATACAAAGAAGGGCAAAAATACTCCGCCTTGGAGGAGGTCACAATCTAATGGAGGAGACGACACACAGATAGTAGTCTTCAGAGACAAGATTTGAAACCATATCCTCTAATTTCTGTCTTTCCTTCTTTCTACTATACCATGTTGCCTGCCCACAAAATCAAGATTCTCCATATCATTGGTAATCGTGTACATGCTTTTCCTCATAATTAAAAGATAAGCTCTCAGAAGCAAGACCTATGGCATGTATAGCATTGTCACCTCTGCAACTTTGCTCGTTTAGCAAAAATACTTGTTGAATGAATGATCTCTAAGATCCTTTCCAAATTTATGAATTATGTTGACAGTGGGAATTCATTTTAGGCTAAATATCTCGGTGTCCATTAGATCAATGATGAAAGGAAATAAAAACATCAACAGAGCAAAATAAATACCTATGGAGCACAGATTATGTGCTCAAAGTTATAGGGGTATACGGAGCAAGGTAAGGCAATATTCACAACCCTCAAAGAGTTGGTTGGTTGTTTGTCTTTCATTCTTGAGGACCATGACATCAGGAAGGTGATGCCATGGCTTACGAGTGAATTGGATTTAAGTGAGGGAGGACCGTGCAATGTCATCAGCCTCACTTTCTTCTCTAGAGCCATCTGGGTCCAGCGGCAAGATATAGATCAGGACAACTGGAGGTGGCCCCAGATGCAGTGGGAGGCTTTGGCTTGTTTAAGCTAAGGTCTTTCCCAGGTCTTCATTTGACCAAGGCAACGCCCAGTCAGTGACTAAGATTAGGTAAGAAATGAGGCAAACAATAATCACCGAATGGGCATTGTCTCAGTCAAATGGAGACCTGGGAAAGACGTTAGCTTAAAAAAGCCAAGGTCTGTCACTGCATCAGAGTTTACATATTAGTTGAAAAGACAAGACAACCAGGAGAAAACTTTAGGAGTATAAAAAGTAAGTAACAGTTTGAGACAACAGTAGGAGAGACTTCACGAGGCAAGAGAGAATTAGTTGGTGAATTAATTGCACAGGCACTAATTGCTTTAGAAATTCATTAAAGATTTCATTTTCATATTTAAGTTGGTTTTGTTTTGCTTTGGTGCTTAAATACCGATAAGCTGAGTTTTCTAGCATATGCTGTAATTAAGATTTTGCTAATGAAGGAGCTAAACCAAATCACTTTTATTTTTTTTAAATGATGTTCTACTTGGACTAATACAAATGTTTTGCAATATGTAAACAAAACATGCAGAAAATTTGCAGAACTTTAACCTTTTTATCTGGATATTTCTTTTTTTTAATCATTGTCAATAAGAATACCTCATATTTATGGAGAATTTTAAGGTTTCCAGAGGTCTTGTCTCACAACAGGCTTCTGAGGTAGGTAGTCAAATTATCACTATTCCCATTTTACAGGTGAGGAAACTACAATCTGTCTCCTATTTCCTTGACTTTGTGGTGATTCAATGTGTCTGGAATGCTCTCTCTCCTGATCATCACCACTTAAATCCCTTTGGTTCTGTTAAGGCTAGGCTAGGTACCACCTACTATGAGAAACTTTTATTGAACTCCCAGTCCACTCCTCAAGTTTTCTTGTGTTTATTAATATATTTACCTTTTGTATGTCTCAGTAGAATTTAACAAGGACAAGGACTATCTTTATCTTTATCCATTTTTAACCCTGGCATATGGCATAATCCTTTGCATATAATAAACATTTCTGATGTTCTCTTGTTGCATTAAATTTGTTTTTAGAACAAAATTAGACCTACTCCCAGAAATTGCTCTCAGTTCTACAAATGATCCTACAAAAGAGGCTCCAAGAGAAGAAAATGTAGGTTCTTTATTGGATCAATGGCAGACCTCTTCAGGAAAAGATGCACCTGAATATAGAGCCCAATGATCTCATTCACAAACATTCCAGGTTCTTCACAACACTTAGATGTAGTCTTGCATGGTTATCCCAACCACTGCAATCATAGCTTAGTTAAACTTTTTTATTGTTTCACTCACTATGCCATTAATATTACTGAATAAATGAACAGGAAACAAGGTGCTAGATCAATAAAGAATTGATTACAATGGTATCAAAATGCTTATTTCATTTTTAAATGTTGCAATACTTTTGAAATAGATTTTATTTAAAAGGAGCTTCTACACTTTCAGAAGGAATTCATCAGGCTGAGTAATTAAAGGTGAGGAAAGATGACTTAATTTATATGGCCATCAGTTTATCTACATCTTTTTAAAATGTATACATGTAAAATTTTAATATAATTTTTCTTCCATATTATACCTTGTATTATAAAATTTGTACTCATGTTACCTCCCTTTCTAAAATATAAACTCCATGATGACAGGAATTTTGTCTTAATTCTCCTTTGTATCCCCCGTATGACATTAGCAGCTACTCAATAAATACTGGTCAAAAAAGGGGAAAAAATGTACATATGTTTATGTGTGTATATATATATATATATGTGTGTGTGTGTGTGTGTGTGTGTGTGTGTGTGTGTGTGTGTGTGTATAATTGTCCCTGTTGAGATTTTTTTAACATGTCATGTTATAAAATAAAAAAATGCTGGGTTTGGGAATGTATGTGTATGATTTATGTATTTTTTATGTTTGTGCATGTGTATATGTATTTTCAGAGGGAACATCCTTCAATCAAAGCACCAAGAGTTGTTTTATAAGTACTGTGTTAAGTGGAAATATCTTTGCAACATTAGGAGAACCACATTTTTAAAAAGGCCTTTCAGGGTAGATATTAAATGGAGCCCTGATGGAGTAGATATGTGGCTTAAGAAAAATGATGATTTTAAAAATATTTTATGTATATAATTAACAAAAAAAGTTGCCCTGACTATGGCTCAGTTGCAGTAATAATCCTATCTGCTGATTATGCCCACTCCCTTTTTTATGCTTTCTGCTTCCTTTAGTGTTTATTCACAAATAAAAGTTCTTTTTCCAAAGCAGAGAAGTCTGCTGACTATTCTTGCAAAGCCTCCAAGTTTATTCCTCTACTTCTTAGTCTTTTTTCTTCCTCTCACTTCTATTTCTTTTTTATCATAACTCTGGATATCTGATCTCTTCCCACTGATCATTCTCATCTTTATTTATTTTCTAGTTGAAAGTGCCCTTTTGTGAAAATGTAGCAGCATTGTGTATTCCTATTTTAAAGGGTCTTCCAGAAGGCATTGTACACATTTAAACTTTAATAATGTTGGTTGTAGGTATGATCAATCTGTAAACAGCCAATTTATTCATGCTTGGAACTACACTATACAACGGAACACAATGTATTCTCATTTCAGATCCTTATGACAAAGGAAAAATGCCTACCAGAGATAAGAAGGTAAACTCTGCCCTAAAGCTAACAGAACTGAATTCTGAATTGGTTATCAGAAGAAAGCATACATATTGGAATTTCTTTCTGACTGCTAGTCCGAAAAAGATTGCAAAACATTGAGTTGACCCTTTGACTTAAACTTTTTATGAGACATGATACCAATTTATTCACTTATGCTGTGAAAAGAAACTTAACATCAGCAAATATACCTCCATACTAAATGTTCTAATTTAAAGGAAGCCATGTGAAATGTCTTTTTTTCCCTTTCAGAAGGTTTTGAAATAATTCAAACAGGCAAGAATAAAAATGGTGGTTCCATTTATATGGGTTATTTTTTATAACTTTTGCATTTTCTCCATTTCTGCTTAAAATCAAGAAACTAGTTACCAGATCTCTCTTCTCATGAGCCTCTTGTTCTCTTCCATCTTTGATGAGAGAAAGATGCAGATATATATTTATATATGTATGTGTATACATACATATTTATGTGTGTGTATATATATGTTTGTATATACATATACACATATACATGTAGAGAATATAGGAGTGGGAGAATATGATATAGGATCTCACAGGTGCACTGCAATCACCACACCAAACCCTGACCCAATTATCTCCTTCTGGCTTGTCTACTTATTAATTTTCACTCTCTGGGTTCAAAGACATTTTGGTGAGTATGTTCTGTGATATTAAGAGAAATTACTAAAATTGCTGAAACTTTCTCTCTAATCAACTCAGGCCTCACCTTGAAAATCTCTTCTGCTATAGGATACCTTTCCCCACTCTGTACAAATCTCAAAACAAGAATTTATAAGCAAAATTACTATCAGACAAAATCACAAATGATAATCATGTAATTACAAAGTCAAGTAATACAAAATATAAATAAGTACTTAAAAGGCAGTGGTGAAACTCAAAACCAGGGTCACTCTATATGTTAAGGGAATTTTTTTTAACTATTAACTGGATTTCTGGATTGCTAGCTGCCAAAACTACCACAAACACTAGCTCAGACTGGTCTCAGTTTACTTCTCTGCCTAATGCTTACCTCCTCTTCTCTCACTTTCTGCTCTTTAAACTTTGGTGATATCTCATTCTTTCCTCTCTACTTCCCCCATCTGGGAGCCCCCAAACCTGCATTGAAGTCCCTTCCTCAAAGCATTTAGAACTGCAAATCACATTGAGTTCTCCTAAGTGTCAGAACAGTCTAGCATAAGACTTTTATTTTTATCCTCCTAAGGAGGTTATTCAAACTCTTTGAGGATTCCCTATCATCAGAAAAGTCCTTCATTAATCTTGGGGATCTTGATTCTCAACAACATTGTATGTATGTATGTATGTATGTATGTATGTATGTATGTATGTATGTGTATGTATATGTATGTATACGCATACACATACATTAATACATACATGTGTATGTGTGTGTGTCTATCTATCCTCACTGTATCTGCCTGTCCCATATGCACAGGTATTTGTAAGTACATATTAAACTATATGTATGTGTGTGTATGTGTTGAATATGTATGCTAGAGCCAGCTAGAGGACTGTTAAATCTTCTGGGTGAGCCTTTATGCCTCAAAAAGAGACAAATGCTATAAAACAGTACTGGATTTATTGTTTTTTTGATTGTCTAGACCAAGCTTCAGCAAAATTTTTCTATAAATAACCAGGTTGTAAACATTTTAGGTCACATGAGCCAAAAGGCAAAATCAAATATATTATGTATGTACTTACGCAACAAGAGAGAAAAGAAATTTCAATGATTTTTGTTGACAATATTCAAAATAATAAAGTATAATTTTTGTAAAATGAGTCTACTAATGAGAAGCATGGAATTCTTTGTGGGGTCAGGGGAATAACATTTTGCTTAACGTAAGTTCAAATTTAGTGATCTCTGTTATCGAAATTGACATTGATATTCATATATTAATGCATATCTGTAATGAGATGTGGCGTATTTCATCTTTGAAGATTCTTTTTCATGAAGATAATTACTTCCAAATACTGATATTAATCCAAGAGCATGTTAATTTAATTGAGAATATTCATTGCATGGAAGGCATTTTTAAAAATTCTCTTAGATTCTTCTCTTGATAGTTGACTTTTACCATGTCATTACATTGTGGATTAATCACTTCCAATTGAAGACTAGATGGAAGCTACTCAACTGCACAGTTAGATGAATTTTGAAATATCAAAATTCCTTTTGCCTTTGCACAGAGGTCAGAAGAAAGATGGAAAGATGATATGTATGATTCATGAGACCTCAGTGTTAGGGTAGCTGAAGGGAATATGCGTATATATATATACGTATATATGTGTATATATATGTATGTGTGTGTAAGTATATATATGTGTGTGTGTGCGTGTACATATGTATGTATGTGTGTGTGTGAATATATATATATATACATACATACATACATATATATATATATATATATATATATATATAGACAGAGGGCACAGGGTGAATTGAATACGAAGGTATGATATCTAAAAAAAAATAAAATCAAATTAAGAGATGAGAGAGGAATATATTGAGAGAGGGAGAAAGGGAGAGATAGAATGGGGTAAATTATCTCACATAAAAATGGCAAGAAAAAGTAGTTTTGTAGGAAGGGAAGAGGGGGCAGGTGAGGGGGAATGAGTGAATCTTTCTCTCATCAGATTTGACCTGAGGTGGGAATACCATACACACTCAATTGGGTATCTTACCCCACAGGAAAGAAGGAGAAAGAAAATAAAAAAGGGGGGATGATAGAAGGGGGGCAGATAGGGGGAGGAGGTAATCAAAAACAAACACTTTTGAAAAGGGACAGGGTCAAGGGAGAAAATTCAATAAAGGGGGATGGGTTAGGAAGGAGCAAAATATAGTTAGTCTTTCACAACATGAGTATTGTGGAAGGGTTTTGCATAATGATGTGCATGTGGCCTATGTTGAATTGCTTGCCTTCTTAGGGAGGGTGGTTGGGGAGGGAAGAAGGGAGAGAATTTGAAACTCAAAGTTTTAAAAACAGATCTTCAAAAACAATTAAAAAAAAGTTTTTGCATGCAACTAGGCAATAAGATACACAGGCAATAGGGTCTAGAAATTTATCTTGCCCTACAAGAAAGGAAGGGAAAAGAGGATGGGAGTGGAGTGGGGTGACAGAAGGGAGGGCTGACTGGGGAATGGGGCAACCAGATTATATTCTATCTTGGAGTGGGTGGAAGGTTAGAAATGGGGAGAAAATTCGCAATTCAAACTTGTGAAAATCACTGCTGAAAACTAAATACATAAAATAAATTAAATAAAATTTAAAAAAAAAGATGAAACCTAAAAAAAGATAAAAAAAGAAAAGCTAATTTCCAAAGCCATTCAGTATTTGGCAATATTGGTTGAAGATAGTTCTTGATCAGAAAAATTTCACTCTTGACCCTGAGCTCAAAAAATACATTTTTTCTCTTTCTTTTTTGACATGATGAGCATGCACTAATAATAAAATGAAATATCACAGTATGGTAATACACAGAGCCTTTGAAATATTATCAATTTATAACTATCACTGTAATTTTCATTCATGTATGATCTTTGTCACAACTCCTCAACTCTGCCATTGTAGGAAAAGCAGACATAGACAATAGGAAAACAAATGGGCATGGAAGTGTTCCAACAAAACAAACTATGGACATCAAAATTTGAATTTTGTATGATTTTATGTATTGTGAAAAATTCTTCTTTTTATTTTTTTCAACCATTTAAAATGTAAAAAGAAAAACATTCTTAGCTCATGGGCCCTCCAAAAACAGATAGTAGATATGTTAGGCTAGAGTACCTGGTGAACTCTAAGAAGGTGATGGAGAGAATATTAAAAGAATACTGTAAACCCTTTTTTCTGCAATTGTTAGACACTTACTAGCACAATCCTATGTGTGCATATTATGTATGTTTGTTCAAGGCAGAACTGAGACATTTATCTGTAGATCTCCCTAACCACTATGATTTTCTTTTCTTCACTCAAATAATTATAACACATTTATTCCTCACTTTAATGTTTACATAGTGTTTTCATTACAAGGTCTGTCCTATAAGGTAGATAACATAATTGTAGATTACAAAATTAGATGGGAAACTTTTATGATATATAATATATAATACATAACATAGCATCCCATATTATATTAATTATATTCATTGGGTTATGCTATGTATTCTAATGTCAGGTCATGTCACATCATATTACACCATGTTATGATACATTTCATGTAATGAACTATATGTAATAGGAACTATAATATATAGTGGCTAGCTATTTCATGAAGTGCTAGGCTTGGAGTCAGAAAGACCTGAATTCAAATCTGGCCCCAGATACTTCCTATCTATGTGACCCTGGGGAAGTCACTTAATCTCTGTTGGGCTCAAATAGTGACTTGCCCAGGGTCACACAGCTAGTAAGATATGTGTGTGTTTTAATCTACTTCTCCTCTCTGAGGAGGTGGGGCATAGAGATAAATTTCTAGTACTATCTCCTACTATCACTGCATCAGGAATTATCGCATGATCAAAAATGTTTATTAATTAAAAAAAACCTGATACTGAGTGTATCCTTTTGGCCTAAACTTGATATAGATTTTATCACAATTCTCTAAATCTTTTACAAGTCTTTTCAATAATATTGTACTCTCCTTGTTTTCACATAGTATCTACTCACCACAGGCCTTCTCTCTTTCATGTGTATACGCACACATATTTAATACATACATTTGAAAATTTTTAGTAAGGGTACTTAATGTGCCAGGTACTGTGCTGAGTGCTGGGGATACAAAAAGAAACAAAATCCTCTATTTCCTCATTTCTTACAGTACAAAAGTATTCCATCACATTCATAAATCATAATTTATTCATTCATTTCCATTGAGTAGATGTCATCATATTTATTTTATGTAGCAGTAGTAACAAATAAATTAACATTTTTAAATAATAAAAACATAAAAGAATAGGTGACCTTTTCAATAAAATTACTATAATGATATCTGTACTTATAATTTAGTAAAATCTATCAAGCTTTTCCATTTTCAGCCAATAAACATTTATTAACCAACTACTATGTGTTAGTGGAAGGATCAAATGATGATTTTTTTTTCAGGAGAGAAGAGACATGAGCTCATTTGTAGGTAGTAGGAAGTGAATCATTAAACAGAGAAAGGTTGAAAATAAGTGAGTGTAGGAATGACAGAGGGGGCAATCTTTGGAGGAGATGGTTAGAATACAATCACATGAACAAGTAAAGGAGTTAGTTTTGATAAGGAGTAAAGCTACTTCATCATGTGAGCACAGGGTGAAGGAGACAGTAACAGAAGACATCTGAGTGATGGGAGAAGAGAAAGAGGAGAGAAGAGGGAATTCATAGCAATTTTTTTCTGTAAAATATGAGGCAAGCTTCTCAGCTGAAAGGGTGGGAGGAAAAGCCATGGGAGGTCTGAGAAGAAATAAAAAGGTTTGGAAGAGCCACTGTGGAGAGCAGGATGGTGAATCAATAAGGAAGGTATAGTAGGATTGCCTAGTAGTAGTGAGGGCCCAGTTGAAGTTATGGAATGTCAATTTGGAGTGGATCCAGTCAGAATAGTTGCATAATTTTCTTCACCTTCATTCAGTAGTTTGTGTGATGGTGTAAAGGCTATGAATGTTGGGAATGATCCAAGGCTGAGCCTTATATATACTATATATATATGTATGTATATATATATATATATATATATATATATATATGTATGTATGTATAGTGTACACATGCATTTGGAATGATACAAAATACAAACATACATTTTTTTCTATTAAATGTTCACCAAATTATGAAATTTGGTTGAGATTATATTAAGGGTCATACAAGCCAAGCTACAAAGAATTGCTCTGATTTATCTCTTCCAGGGGACGATAATGACTTTCACTAACATAACACTTTAAAGTTTACACCGTGTTCATTACAACATTCCTGTGAAGTAGGCAATGAATGAATCCCCATTGTATAGATAAGAAGACTAAGGACTATGGTAGTTAAATGATTCACCCAGGATAGTACAAGTTAGTGAATATCATAACCTGGACTCCAGCCAGATTTTGTGACTCTACAATGCCATGCTCTTCCCTCCTACCACACTGCCTCTTTAGATGATTTTATCTTTTGAAAATGTACCAATAGCTTGTAGTGAATATAAATAATTCAAGAGAAGAAATAGAACCTTCATCTTCTAAAACAGCTGATGAAGGCTATGAATGGACCAGCATTCAATAGAGATAATTTGATAGGGATGAACTTTCTGAGGTGACATTGAATGAAATATAAAAAAAGGAAAAGAACAGTATGCATTTTCTTGAAGTTGCATCATGGTAGAGTGTATGGAGAATCACATATACAAATACATCAGGGTTATTATACTTGAAAAGGAAATATTACTTGTATACTTTTGATAAGAGAGGAATTGAATCATGCAGGAATGACACTAAGAGGAACTTTTCCAATACAATATTTTGGGCTTAATGATGACAGTTAAACATGGCAATTAGAAGCAAACAAACCTAGACACCATGACTTTCAGCATATCAAAAAGGCTGTCAAAGATATGGAACACATCTTTTTTAACTGAATATTCCATTCAAAGAGAAGAATCATTATTCCATCTAATTACTTTTAGGCACAGTGATTTTAAAAATAAAAATTAAAATGTTTATTGAAAATATGACCTAATGAATTTAAAGAGAAGGTTTATTTCAACTTCTAATTGCCTGAAGTTGATTCACTCTAAGGAAACTCCAGCTAGGTGCCAATTAATGTGAATAATGAACCCTACATGTATTCAAATTTGTACTATTGTACTATTTGTACTATTCACATACCATGTGCCCATTTTTTCCAGCCCAATGGATATATGCAGTGTGAATTTTAATAATGTGACTAATTCAGGAGATTCATCATTCACACTAATTGAGACCTTGTTGTATTTCACTTTTGCAACACATTGATATCCTTATATCATGAAGTTCACAATTTTCAGAATTTCACTACTTGTGACAAACTTTGAAATTCCACTCTCTGGCCTTCCATTTCTCTCCCTCTCCTATTCCTCCACATACTAAACATAATCCTCTCTCTTCTAGTACATTTATGGACCCTTGGATCATCCTTGTTCTCACAGTTCATCTCCCTAGTAGTGATTTAATTTACCTCCCAATCCAGGGACAGACCCTATCATCTTTCACTTTCATGGTTTTACTAGCCAGTATCCTGTAAAGCTTGCCCCTTTGACCTTCTTTTTTCCCAACCTGCAAATACTTGTCTTTAAGTGATGACCACCATCTGATTTCTTTCTTCTTGCTCTAGAGCTGTTCATTCTTTGGAGAATATTTGTAAATTCAGCCGATTTTACCCAGTAAAATTTAGAGTACATAAATCTAGAAAGTTATACAACACACACACACACACACACACACATACACACACTACAGTGAATGACCTAGCATTCCTTCAGCTCTCCTGCTCCAATATTCCATTTCTCACATCTGAATTTGGATCTATTCTTTCTTTCTTCCCTCAAGTTTCAGATTTATTGCCTGTTACTAACTAAAGTTATTACTTTTACTCACACCCTTGATCTCACTCTCTTCCACTTCATCTAGGACTTTAGTCCCACAGTCATTCCTTCCATTTCATGCATGTTCTTTCCTTTACAAACTGTTAAACTACCCTTAAAAGTTCCCTACTTCCCCACTACCCACTCACAGCCAAGTTTCTGCCTCCAGAATTCTATTGAAACCAATCTTCCTAAGGTAAATCAATGGTTTATTAATCAATAATCCAAAGCCTCTCTTCAGTCTCCAATATCCTTGATTTTTGCAGCTTTCCATAGTGTTGATTACCCTTATGCACATTTTGTGTACTCTTTCCTCCACTGGTTGCAGCTTACTGGTATCTATTCTAGCCACTCCTTTTCTATCTCTTTTGTCGAATCCTCATCCTTCCCATATCCTCTGGATATAGATGTTTTCCCAAGAATCTGCCCTTGGGCTTGTTCTCTATCCACACTGTCTCCCTTGTCACTTTCACTCATTTCTTGTGGTTTCAACCATTGTTTTTATACCAATGATTCCTTCCATCTCTTCTGAGGTCCAAGCTAAGAAACTCTAGATCTGTCCCCAGCAGCCGAGAGTACTTCTCTACCTGAATATCCCAGTTTTGTTTTGTTTTGTTTTTATAAATTTGACTCTGGATTCTCCCTTATCTCCTAACAAATTAATTATCAGGTCTTTTGGATTCTTCCTCTTCAATATCTCTTGTACCTTTCCTTTCTATTTCCTTTGCTACATCTCTAACACAAGCCTTCTACCACACTGATGTGGAATATCACAATGATGTCCTAGACAATCTTCTTGCCTCAACTCTTTCCCTGCTCAAAGCTGTACTTTTAAATGTTGCCAGAACAACTTTTTTAATGCATAGACTTTGTCAAGCCACTCTTCTACTTTAAAATCTTTAATAGCTCCTTATTTCCTTTAAATAAGCGCAAGCTCTTTGCTGGACTTCCAAAGCCTTTTTCAATCTGATGTCAACTTACCTTCAATAGCCTATGGTCCAGTCAAACTGAATTATTCTCTTCTTCCTTCAGCTCCTTCTCTCCTATACCCACCTTTATTTGTATATTTGCTCATACTCTTCTTCACATATTTAATATTCTTTCTTCCCCTCTTCATTCATTATATCCCTTCTCTCCTTTCAAGCCTAGCTCAGCTACCACTTCTTCACTTACCCTTTCACCTAGTAATATCATTCTCCCTTAGATTTCAGACAGTACTTTAGGGATAAATGTTTAACATGCTTATCCTATAAAACTTAATATTCCAGTGAACCATGTTTACCTTTCACCTTTCACCATCAACATCACCACCCACTAGATTGTATGTTCCAAGATTGTAGGGACTTGGGACTTAGCTAAACCATGTATTTCCCCCACTGTTCTATATACAGTTGATGCTTAATCAGAGGTACATGTATTTAGGGCAAGAAGGACATCCAAGTCATCCAGGCAACCTCTCTTTCTACAGATGAAGAAATTAATGTAAAGGGCTTGCCAAAGTCATGTAACCAGTTAGGAAATATCCCAGAAATGATATCTGAAATGGCATCTTCAGGCTCCATAATCAATGTTCTTTTTACTATAATAAATAGCTTTCTTGCGGAGGAAGAGAGTCATTCAATTAATGAATAATAATAATAGCCAACACTTACATGTGGCAGGCACTGTGCTGAGCACTTTGCAATCATTATCTCAATTGATCCTCACAACAATTCTGGGATGTAGGTATTATCATTATCCTTATTTTACAGATAAGGAGACTAAGGTAAACAGGTTAAGTGACTTGCCTAGTGTCACACGACTGAGGCTGGAAGACTCAGATCTTCCTAACTCCAGACTTCCTGTCTCTTTAACCACTGTTCAACCTAGCTGAAGTGTTTAAATTTTAATGAGAAGGATTCAGCTTAGAAACATAGCAGAACTTTTGAAATAAAAGGACATTTAGATATTGGCACAGGTGACAAGAGATTTTTTGAGAACTCCTTTAATAGAAGAAAATGCAATGCTTTGCTTTGGCAGGCTTGATGCATTTCTGACTAGAGTAAAGATGACAAATTGAAAATTAACTTTTCACAAATTTTATTTGTTGACTCTTAATTAGTATGATAAATGAAAGAAAATCCACATTTAGTTTTGCAGAAAACAAGCTAAATTTCTGTTTTTAATACCTCTTTTTTTAAAATTACATTTGCATTGTCATATATATATATATATGTATATATATATATAATCTTAACTTTCCCCTTGTATCCTTCTCCAACTCTACCCCCAGATCATCTTGGATAATGAATTTTAAAGAAAAAAAAGAAAAATAGGAGGAAAACAGAAAAACTAATCAATATATTAAGAATAAAATTTGAAAGTATATACAATGTCCCACACCTATAGAACCATAACCTCTGCAAAAGAGTAGAGTAAGGATATCTTCTCGTCCCTTTCTTTGAAGCCATACTTCCTTGTAATACTCCAAGTTTCACCTTCAATTATTTTGTGATTACTGTATTTTCCATTTAACTGCTGCATTCATTGTATATTTTGTTTGCTTGTCTCTGCTTACTTCACTCTGCATTGTTCATTTAAGTCTCTCTGTGCTTCCCTATACTCATCATATTTATCATTTTTATGTCACAGTAATAATCCATCACATTCATGTGAAACTATTTGTCTAGCTATTTCCCAACTGATAAAGAGTTTTGCTACACAAAGAAGTTCTGCTATAAATATGTTGTTATGTATGAGTACTTACTTTTTTTCAATGACCTCTTCAGGGTACATGCCTAGTAATCAAAACCCTGAGTTAAAAGGTATGAACATCACAATCATTTTACCTACATAATTCTTAATTGCTTTCCAAAAGTGTTCTATTGAATTCATAACTCCATCATCAATACCTTAGTGCGACTATCTTGCCTCTATAATCTCTTGCACTAAGGTGAGTTCAATTCGAAGTATATCTTTGTGGCTTACTTAACCAATCAAGCAATAAATCTATAAATATTTATGCACCTACCTCATACCAGGCACTGTGCTAAGCACCAGGGACACAAGGAGAAGGAAAAGATAGTCCCTTCTCTCAGGGAGCTTATAATCAAATAGGGGAGACAACATGAAAACAAAGCAAGCTAGATGCAAGATAGATAGGAAATGATTAACAGAGGAAAGGTACTGGAATTAAGAGGGATTGGGGAAGGCTTCCCAGAAGTAGGTGGGATTTTAGTTAGGACTAAAGGAAACCAGGAAAGGCAGTAGCTGGAATGGAAAGGGAAAAGCATTCTATCCATGGAACACAGCCAGAAAAAATGCCTGGAGCTAGAGATAGAGTGTCTTCTTATTGCAGGGAGCAGCCATGTCACTGGATTGAAGAGTATGTGTTGGTGAGTAAAGTATGAAAAGAATGGAAAGGTAGGAGGGGGCTATGTTTTCAAGGGTTTTTTAACATAAAACAGAGCCTTTTGTATTTAATCCTGGAGGCAATAGGGAACCAGCATCGACTTCAATTTCCTTGCTTGAAATATGTAGTTTGGGTTGATTTTTTTTAACAAGTTCCCTTTTATCTTTGACATCCTATGATTTATGATTATATATATTTAACTATAATTTACAAGAGTCAAGTATGTGAAATTTTTTCTTAATGCCTTATGAAAGGAACAATCAGATTAGCATCCATAGAACCATTTGTGAATACCAATTTCTATTTTACAAAGAAAACTCATATCGATATCTAAGTGCCAATATCACTTAGGAAACCTTCCTTGGGAAATATATCTTATTCTAGCTTGTATATATTTGCATTAGTTTTAGTCACCACCTTTTCCTGCTTATTTAAGAATAATAACTTAGCATGAGTGGCTCCATTTTGTTTTAAACCTCCATTTTATGATTGATATTTTCCTGCATGGTCGGATTTCGATAAGATAAACATCTGTGCACTGTTGTTTGATAAATAGCATATGTGTGTTCCCAAACAACTAATAAACATGTGTGTGCTCGAAAATAGGAGAGACCGCCAAAAATTATCGTAAACAATTTGGAATCCTTTCATCATAACACAGACAAAAATAAACAACCAAATTGTGTTGTAAATGAAATCAGAATTTAGCTAAGGGCATTTAACCAGTAAATGCCATACCTGGAACTATAAGAACCCCATTCTAGCTCCGGTCATCATTCCACCACTGTATCGTCAGTAAGGCAGAATCCTGTATTTCCATTACTCAAAGATTTGAGCATCCCATGTTCTCTAGAAATTGATGGAGACTCGACCGAATGCTACCTTGGAGGGAGACACGGCCTCTTGCTAGGCAGAGAGGAAACTTTGCTGTAAAGACTGATATAAAAAGTGCTTATTAGAACCTTTTTTACTCTTATTAGGAATAATAAAAACTAGTATTTATATAGTGCTTTGAAGTTTGCTAGGTCCTTTACAAACATCTCCTTTTATCCTTATGACCTTGTGAGATAGTTACTATTACTATCTCCATCTTTCAAATGAGGAAACTGCTATAAACAGAGGTTAAATGTTTTGCTCAATTTGATGCAGGATTTGAACTCAGGTCTTTCTGACACCAGGTGCAGCGTTCTATCCACTGAGCCATCTATTAGGAATCAGGATGGTGGTTTGTTCCTAAAGAGGTTGATGTTTGTATGATTTAATAAATATTGATGTGATTACACCTGCATCGATGAGTACAAGTCTGATTTAGTGTTGTCATAACACCAGTAGCATGTATAACAGTAACATATATTTGTAGGGACTCACTACATTAACAATGATTAGCAATGTGATTAACAAAGCAAAACTTTGTAATTGGACAAAACATGCTGATTCTTCTTTGTAATGAATATTTTTTTAACCAGCATTGCCTGGATGTGAAATATTACCCTTCTGAAAAAGTGAGATGTTTTGAGCTACAAAAATAACATTAGTATCATACAAAAATAATGATCCCAGGAAAATGTTGTTCAGAGAAGGGTTTTCAAATAGAAAGTAGACACAGACTTTGAATTGTAATCTCAAAATGAATATATCTAAAAACCTAACTTGTCATGTTTCTCACCCCTGGTTCTTATCATAACTAGGTCTCCTTCCTTAGGATCCTATTTCTGTTGATGATACCATCATTTTTCTAGTCAGGCTCAAACGTTGGAGTCATCTTTGACCTCTTTCTCCTCCATACAGTAACACTGTAATGCCAAGACCTTATAGCTGTATGATGCTTTTTCAGTTTACTTTCACATATGTCATGTCAGTCAATCAGTTAATAAACATTTATTACATTCTTACTATTCACTGGGTAATCTGCTAAGTGCTAGAGATACAAATACTAAAAAGAAAGACAGCCCCTGCCCTCCAGGAGTGTGTCTCCTCACTTCACCAAATACATTTTGTGGTTTTCAACATAGTGTACACATACTTTGCCACCTGCAACGTCTTTCCTATTTTCCAAATTTTATCTTTCTTTCAAGCCCCAGATCAAATCCATCTTCCACTATGAAAACCTCCCAAATCGCTTCAGCCCAGTCATTTTTCCCCTACTTTGAACTTCAAGGCGCTAATTGTTTATACTATTCTTCTGGAAGTTAACCTTGTGCTTTTCTATGATATGCCTTTTAATATATTAAACCATTATGTCCTGTATTAGATTTCATGTTTTAATTTCACTTTCCTGAAGGGCAAGGACTCTTTCATTTATTTTGATCTTCCACAGTGACTACCATAAGGCCTTGCAATTTGATCGACTAGTTGACATTTTAAGGAAGCAAAGGATGCATTCAAACATGTTTCTTTGTAAGCATCTCTTACTTGAAGACTATCCAGGTTAATTAAGAAGGAATGTTTTATCTCCTATAAATTTATATAAAAAGGTAATGCTCTTGATGAATTTAATTCCATGGAACACTTGAATAACTATTATAGAGTTTATTGACTTGGACTTTGGTTATACAACTAAAATTGTAGGGTGTGCTTTTGAATGCACCATTTCATTAATTAGTCCTTTAGGGTCTCTGGAGTGCAATGGATGAGATGTGTCCTGGGTGGCCTATTTATAGGGCTTTTAAGTTATCATTTATAGTAGGCAGCACTAACAATAAAGCAACAAATGAAATACAAAGATAGCATTATCCTGTGAATGACCAGAGAGCTGTTATATATCTCAGAATAGCTAAATTACAGCAGGGGATACTGAATAGTGCAGCCTCATTCTTCCTCTATGAACAACAGAATGATTTCAGATACAGATGTAGTAAGGGAACAACAACAAAACATTCCCTATCAAGCGAACATGGGAAGATTTCAGACCTCCTAGAAGGGGTGCTGGAATTAAAGTCAGAGGTTCTGGATTAGATTCCTGGCTCTATTAACTTAAATACACACACATTTACATATGCACATGTATTTTATACGTATGTATGTGCATATATTATATGTGTATTGCAAACATATATCATATATGTAAACATACATGAATACTTTTTTAACCTGTTAACTCTATAATATGTCAATATGTATATTTGGTAATGGCCGCATGAAGATACAATTAACTGGAAAATAAAGACCAGTGAAGCTACCAGAGCTGATAGCCTACATTGTGATACAATTCAAAATCAATGTCTGTTTAGTATAGCTGACTTGAGTCTGTTCCTTCAGCTAGGAATTCTCACTTCCATGAAAATCAGACCAACAAATTGTGGGGTTCCTTTCCCCAGCCTGAATTCTTAGTGGCTCCGTCCAATTTTCATTATCAGTTGATTACTGTAAAAGCAGTCCAACCTTCTCTGCTCCCATGTTGGGTTACTTCCAATCCAGTAGTAGACATAATACTGTCTATTGCCATTCCTAATACCAAATTTCAGCTTCTCCAAGAATATTTTCTCTTCTGTGAGATCCAGTGCATCAAATACATCAAATCCTTTTAATTTGATAAGAGCCAGTGTACCATTCATAAGGTCTAGAAGTGGATAGGAATGTTGTAAAAGTAATAAGCAGCTTTCAGGCTCTTGTAGATCAGGTGGTTCATAATGTTGGAGGGCAGAGTGTAGAAGCTTAAGAACTCTGTCACCTCACTATTTGCATTCTCTACCACAAAAGTGTCAACGATAAGGGAAGAACCTGTGCTCTACCTCTTCTTGTCTCGAGAAAGGGGTTAGGTAGAACTACTTCAAGTACTTGGTCGGGAGGTGGTGCACCACTGCAATGTCTTCTTGTGCTCTGAGCTACAATCCAGATATTTTTGGAGTCTCAACCAGCCAGTATAGCTTCATGATGTGCTGAATAGTCATGTTCCCACTCTAAGGTGAGAATTTCACTTCAATCAGCATCCATAGGAAATTCACTGGCCACTGCAACGGCCAACAAGTTTGGGTGGTACTACACCAGCAGTGTAAACAACCTGGAAGATCCCCTCCAACTAAATTCTCATGAATTTCTCATGATCTCTAATCAGCACTGGTACCATCCACACAGAATGCAATTTCTTGTAGATATAAATAAAAACCTTTCTCTACCATTTTCTTCTCTGTCATTGTTATGGATGCTTGTGGGGTTGGCACTGATGAAGTTCACCTTCACAGGTTGAGCCTAATGTTCTAATGGCCCATTGCTTTTCTCTTTCTTCTTTTGCTACTTCTTCTTTGGCTCCACTGTTATTAAACTACCCCTATTTTAGACATCTTCCTCCTCATTCTTACAGTTGCTTCAGTGCTCATAATCAGTCCAATTCGCTTCCATCTACTGTGGTATCTGAAGCAGCAGCTGCAGTCGCTTCACTATTGTCTCACTCTCATCTACCATCTTGAGTTGTCTACCACTTACTCTTATTATGACTTGGCCATTCACCTGTTCTCATCATTCCCAAACACTTGGATTTTAGCTTTCTATAAATAATCAACTTAGATATCTCATTTTTGTATTATATACATATATTTTATATTTATATATTATATATTTATATTTTTTATTGTTCAGTTGTTTCAGTCACGTCTGACTCTTCCTGACCCCATTTGGGGTTTTCTTGGCAGAGATACTGGAGAGCTTTGCCATTTCCTTCTCCAGGTCATTTTACAGTAAGGAAACTGAGGCAGAGATAAGTGGCTTGCTCAGGGTCATACCGCTAGTAAGTGTCTGAACCCAGATTTGAACTCAGGTCTTCCTGACTTCAGGACCAGCACTCTCCACTGTGCCACATAGTTGCCCCTAGTAATGCCTTTAATCAGACCTATACCAGTAATAATTAACATTTACACAGCAATTTAAGTCTTGCAGTGCTTTTTACACATATTATCTCATGTGATAGGAATAATAAGTCTGCAAGGTAGATGCTAGTATTATCTTCATTACAGAGATGAGTACTGAAGCCAACAGTGCTTAAGAAACTTTCTCAGTATCACACAACTCGTAAAGATCTAAGACAGAATGCAGGCTCCAGGCCTACTTGGCTCCAAGTCCAACTTACTTAACATTATAAACCCTGTATTATTTATTCATGTTCTAAAGGTTAAAGTAAATTGTAAATGACAAACACATGGCCCACAGGCATCACTGCAGCCAGTTTAATGCCAAGTGTAGCCCAAACCAGATTAAAAATAAATTGAGAAATTTTTGACAAAACAAATAAAAATATAATAAAAAATAGATAGTGTTAACATGTGTTTTTCTAAGTCAATACATGGCAAGGATCCATTTCTTGAGTTTCAGAACATACACAAACAAAGTTTAGTTGTATATTGATTTTAATACTTGAAATTTAAGCTGTTGCCATTTTGCATTCTTGTATAACAATTGGATTTATTTTATTTTCTCTTCATCAGATCTTGGATGCATTCTCTATTTATATTCTCAAGTGAGAACTAGAATCCCTTCTTTAAAGGTCTTGTGCCAAGAGTTTATGAAGCCATGAGTGGATTTCTTATAAAGGTAAATAGCATGTGATGACCTTAGTCCAGAGAAGAAGGATAAAACTATGATTAGCAGTGTTAGAAAACCATGTAGGGATGTCAAGAAAAGCCAAGGGAAAGAAAAACTTTGATCTCATTAGAAATGGCAATATTATCATATGTCAAGAATTCTGCAGGCTTTTCTATCATATTTCTAGTGATTCTACCTTCTAATGGTTGAAAAAGAGGTGAATAAAAATGACAGTTGGTGTAAAAATATTACATACTTCTGTGAATGAACTAGTAAGAATTATCACATTCTCCTTCTTGTCCCTATTAAATAGATTCTCTGTCCAGCCCAAAATAATTTTTGCATCTTGGCTATTTTAATATATAAACCAAGTAGAAAAATAACCATAATGGAATAATAAAGAACAGAAGAAAACAATCTTTCCTCCATGGCCAATAAGCACTTACCAGGAAGGCTAATGTCTCAATAGCTTGCTCATAGCTTTTTTATGGATACACTAGACCCGTTTAACGACACAACAGTAATAAGAGATGAGGTGGAAAAAACAATGAGTAAAAGAAAGGCTGGTCATAATCGTTCATACTCCGTGCACAACTAGGAATATATTAGAAGAAGGGACAGTTATAACCACTATGGGAAAAGAAATATTACACAAGCCTTTCATATGTGTGGTGTACTCTATGATGCCAATAGTATCTAAGGAGCCTACTGTGGATAGAATGTCTTACCAGGACAGTGGAAATAACAAAAGAAAACAGGCTTACATTTCTTGGCAGTTCGCAAACTACCAAATTATAGCTCAACAGCCAACTATAGTTATACAAAAGTACTGATATAAATGTTAAGTTTGAGAAAGTGTAAAGAACAAAGGGGCATTCCAGAAATTATTGGAATGACCTGAGTTCTAAAAAGACATACAAAAGAGGAATGTGGGCTGGAGCTTGAAGCATCAGAAGATGGTTCTCTGGACAGGAATGAGCAAGAGACTTTTGGAATGAGGAAGGAATCTTTCACAAATCAAAGACAAAGAATCAGAAAGCACGTGAGCAGGATATTAATAGGATGGCTGGGCATCGGATTGCCGAGATCATAGGTCAAACTGTAACAAGAGTTAAGGACTGTTAGGCAGAGAATTTAGCCAAACTAGTGAAAAGCCCACAAGTCCCCCACGTCAAAATTTAATTCACATAAGCAAAAACTGGAGTTAGGTGAGACAGTGGATAGAGTGCCAGGCCTGGAATCAGTAACACTCCTCATCATGACTTCAAATCTGGCCTCAGACACTTCGTAGCTGTGTGACCCTGGGAAAGTTACTTAACTCTATTTGCCTCAGTTTCCTCATCTGTAAAATAAGGTGCAGAAGGAAATGGCAAGCCACTCTAGTATGTTTGCAAAGAAAACTCTAAATGGAGTCATAAAGAGTTTAACACAGCTAAAATGACTGAACAACAACAAAAACAAAAAACCAGAGATGCTCTCAATGTTCAGAGCAGTGAAGAGTTCTAAATTAAGAGACAAAATAAACAAAGAAAGAAAAATTGTCAGCACAGGGTGAAAGAAGGATGTCCATTGTAATTGTTTCAGTTTTCTAGAGTACTAGAAATGCTATTTCAATAAGACAAGAAAATGAGAGAATAAATATAGTTAAAAAAAAGAAAATTATCATTTTTGCAGAAAATATAATGGTGTACTTACAGAACCTGGGTCAACTAAAAATGATTGAAACAATTAATAACTTCAGCAAATTTGCAGGATATAGCTAGGTACCAATTAGTGAGATTAATGAATACTGTGAAGTAGGTGCATGTATTACATTTTACACTATTCAAAATTATAATTATGTAAAATATAGTAATTGGTTCCAGTCCAATGGAAATATAGAGTGAGAATTCAAATCTTTGTGGCAAGTTTCCCTAATAAAGATCTTCTTGTCAAAATATGTAAGGAACTGATTCAAATTTATAATGAGCCATTCCCCTGATAAATGATCTGATGTAAAGAGGCAGTTCAAAAGAAAAGAAGTCTAGGCTGTCTATAGTCATATGAAAAAATGCTTTTAGTCACTATTAATTAGAGAAATGAAGGTTAAAGCAATTCTGAGAAGCTCCTTCACACCCATCAGAAAGGCAAAAATAATCTATAAATAAATGATAAATGTTGAAGGGGCTGCAGAAAAAATGAATAGATAAACATTTTGGAAAGCAATTTGGAATTATATACAAAAAATTACTAAACAAAGCATGTCTTTTGATACCACTGTAAGGCATTAAAAGGCATAAAAGAGATGCCATAAGAAATGGGGATGATACAGACTTCGTAACAACCTGGAAAAACCTACACGACATAATGCTGAGTGAGCGGAGCAGAGCCAGGAGAACGTTGTGCACAGCCACAGATATATGGATTCCGTGAGGACCAACCCTGACATACTGCGCTCTTCTCAGCAACCTAAGGGGCAAGGACAACTCCAGGGGACTCACGATGGAGAATGCTATCTTCATCCAGAGAAAGAACTGTGAAGTTTGAATACAGATCGAGGTGCACTACATGCTCGCCTTTTTTGCTTCTCTTTTGTTTTTGGTTTTGGGTTGTTGTTTTTTTTGGTTCTGTTTCTTCTTTCTCATGATTCATTCCATTGGTCAAAATTCTTCTCCATAACTTGACTAGTGCATAAATTAATTCAATGTGAAGTTATACATGACAATTATATGAGATTCCATGCCGTCTTGGGGAGGGAGGGGGGAGGGAGGGGAGAAAATATGGAACTCAAAACTATGTAGAACCGTGTGTGGTAAACTAAAAATAAATAAATAAATAAAAATAAAAAAAAATTTTAAAAAATGGAAAAGGTCCTATATGTACAAAAATTTTACTGCAACTTTTTCATGGCAGCAAAAAACTAGAAACTAAAGGGATGCTAGCCAAAGTTAGAAAAGTAACTGAATAAGTTGTAGTATAAAAATGTGATGTAGTATTAATTGTGCTGTAAGAAATGAAAAAAAAACAGATGATTTCAAAAAGACATGGAAAATTATATGAACTGATACAAAATGAAGTAAGCAGAACCAAAGCAAAGGAACAATTTATTCTATAAATAAATTCTATAAATAAAAAATGTCAAGGGCTTTTACAAACTGATAAATGAAATGAGCAGAATCAGAAAAATAATTTCCATAATAAAAACCATGTTAAAACAATTTTGAAAACTGTAAGTCTACTGTGATACAATAACCATTCACGATTCCAGAGGACCGATGATAAAACATACTATCCAACTTCTGACAGAGAAGTGAAGGATTTATGGTGCAAATTAAGATATATAAGTAAATATAAAGGAGTTAGAGGTAGAGAGACAGACAGACAGACAGAGACAGACAGAGACAGACAGAGAATGAGGGAATTTGTTTTGCTTGACTATGCATAGTTGTTATGAGGAATTTATTTCCCCTTAAAAATAGTAGTGGAGAGAAAATAGATTTTTGTTGTTTTTTTAATAGAAAAGTGGGTGCTGCAGATGTAGAATATTAAATGAAGTTTCAGTTAGTTCACTGTTATTAGTTTTATTTAATTGTTTTATTTTGTTGTTATAGACAGCTTATGGAGTAGAGGTAATGATTTGTAACATAAAATTCAAACACATAAATTAAATGTTTTTTTTAATTTAAAGATTTCTAAAAGGATGTAAGGAGTTATCTTTGTCATTTGACTTCTTAAAAAATATATTTGGGTAATTTTTATTTTCTTTATCAGCTAAGTCAGTCAGTGACAGGTCTTCACTTTATTTCACTATTTCCTCCAGTGACTCTCCTATGTACTTCTCTCAACTCACTTCTTCCATGAAGCCTTCTCAGATAAACATCAACTCCAAAAACTCAGATCATGGCAACTCTATTGGTTCTTACACTTGTATATGTATCTGGTGATTTTTATTTTTTAACCATGTGGTTATGTGTATTTTCATATGTAAGTAGTAATTCCCACTAAGGAAGAGATGTTTATTATTTCCTTTGTCATTCCTCTGCTAATTTGTTTAGAGCCATCTCTAATCCTTCTGACCTATGTCTTGCCACTGGACCCAGATGGCTCTGGAGGAGAGAGTGAGGCTAGTGGCATTTCACAATCTTGCTTCACTTAAATCTAGTTCACTTGCAAATCAAGACATCACCTGCCTGATGCTACTGATCCTCTTTGAGAATGAAGAACAAACAACAACAACATTCCTTGAACTAATTTGTTTCTTCCTTTGGGCATGAATAGGGGAGGGGTGTACTATAAGATGAGAATAAATAAATATTACTGAAAGATGTCCTTTCTTGGCCAAAAGAAGTTGCCACTAGTACTAGAAGTCCTTTCAGTCATTGTAAAACTCCCACAAAGCTCCCATGGTGGCATCTCTCTACTGTGTGGCCAGCTCAGTTAGGCTCTAAGGATTTGATCTTTTCTTGCACCCAAAGCTCTTCATCACAAGGAATCACATTCCTCAGGAGCCTACCTTTCTACATTCATGTGTCTCCAGTATATCTCTCTGCTCTTATTTAAATGTGCTACTTTCCAGTGGTCCAGTTTCCCTGATTACATGGTCAATGGGAAGCAAGGAGTGAAAAGGTTAAAAAAAAAGGAGGAGAAGAATAAGTATGGTGGAGAAGAAAAAGACAGAGAAAGGGAAAAAATCCTTCCCTAAGAAATGTGATTGTTAACACTCTTTGACCCTTTTGGCTCTATTCTGCCACAGTTCATACAGAGACTGGGACCCTACTAGAATTCTTTCCTTATGAGGGACCTTGCCAGAGTTTGGGCTCCACTGACACCTGTCTTTCAGAACCCAGGCTCACTCTAACACCAATCAAAAGCCTAAGTAGAGGATTTTATTTGAGGGGGGGGAGAGGGAGGGAGAGAGAGAGAGGAGAGGGAGAAAGACAAAGAGAGACACAGAGACAGAGAGAAACAGAGAGACACAGAGAGACAGAGAGAGAAAGGAGAGGGAGAGACAGACAGAGAGACACAGAGAGACAGAGACAGAGAGAGACACACAGAGAGACAGACAGACTGAGACAGACTGACAAACATAGAGAGACAGAGAGAGAGAGGCAGAGAGACTATAAAAAGGTAAAAATGGACAATATTCATTTTTAAAAGAAAAACAATAAGAATCAAATATATGGGTGCAGATTGGGGGAATTCTTTGTATGTAGAGTTGAAGGATATGAGCAAAGAGTTTTCTAAAGAAGAAATACAAACTCAGAGTAACCACATTAAATATATACATCCTAAAATGTATTAACAAAGGAATAGTTGAGTTAAATTAGACAGAGAAGTAGTGATGGCTAAGAGCCAACATGATTTCATCAAAACAATTTCATAGAGAGGTAACTTCTTTCCATGATGGCTACTTGACTGGAAAATGTAACGTATAAAGTTTGTGGTAATTTTGGCAAGGCATTTTTAAAAGTGTCTTATATATCCTCGTTGACAGGATGAGGAAATATTAATTCAATGATATAATAGCCTTGTAGATGGATTTACAACTGTTTGGATGAATAGAAGTGATTAATGAACTGATGTCAGCTTAGAACAAAATCTCTAGTGAAAAATACCAGGGCTCTATGTCTTAGCCCTATGCTCTTCAAAATCTTTATCTGTGATTTGTATGAAGGCACAGGTGGCCTGTTTACTAAATTTGTAAATGATAAGAAGCTGAAACGGAAATTCTGTAGCTAAGGCAGGGTACAAAATGATCTTGAGAGTCTAGAACAGCGTACACAATATAATAAAACAAATCTTATCTGTGAGTAACTTGGTTTCCAATAATCAACCCAAGTAGATAATGCAAAAAAAGCAGCAAGGTTGAAGAATGGATAGAAGGTTGAACATGGAGTAAGGAAGAACTGAGCTCAAATGTGCCCTCAGCCACTTTTTTTCTGCTACAACAAAAGAAAAGACATGGGTGCATGGAAAAGTTCTTTAGTCGACTGTGTATGGGAATGAAAAATAATTAATAAATAATATTAGTATAAACAGTAACAATGCATTGGCAAACAAAGAGGACTTAACCCAAAATGAATCTTAAAGCTCTGCTATTTATTGTCTGCAAGAATATTTACCTTGTGTTTCTTTACAGGTGAGAAGTGATTAAATACTGCTAATATAAACTTTATATTAAGGACACATACTTTTTAAAATAGTCCATGAAAATCTTGTCTGAGTTTTTGGTTTTTTTTTAAACACTGATATACAAACTGGGACTCTTCATTCTGAAGAGAGAAAGTTACTGGTTCCTCTCTCCAGCCCCACCCATACAAAGAATTTTGAAATGATAAATAAGTATGAATGAAAAAAAAATAACCTTTCTATCTCCCAATTCTTTTGTTATTTACAAGTAGGGAGAAAATGAAGCAAACAAAATAGGTAAAATACCATTAAGTAGAAAAAAACCACTTTCTTTGCTTGAAACCAAAACTTATGGCAGCAACACAGAGGCTCTCTGAGGGGCGAGGAGAGAAGCGATTTGTGGCTGCCTCGGATTAGTCTCGCTGGGAATCTGCCATCCTCAGTTGCTTTCAAGCTGGACAAATCACATACTCTCTCTCTGTCTACTTCAGTTCCCTTATCTGTAAAACAGGGATAATAATAGCACCTACCTCCAAAAGTTTTGAGGATAAAATGAGAAAATATTTCTAAGGCATTTTGCAAACCCAAAATTCTTACATAAATATTAGTTAATATTATTATATGGGTGCATCTGAAATTGGTAAAAGCTTTTTAGTGAATCAAAGCTTAATTTGAATCAGTGATGTGACCTACTAGAGAAAATGCTAATGTGGTCTTAGGCTAGTTAAATTAAATCATATCCACAGTGATGAAGGTGATAGTTTCATTATAAACTCTCAGCATCTTTCCACTTTGGGAGTATCCACTCCTAGACACAACATTTTAGAAAAGACATTAAGGAGGTTGACTGGGTTAATAGTGTCCCAAGTCAAGCACCTCTCAATTGAAGGAGCTAGTAAATCTGAAGAGGTTTAGAGAGGACCTGATAGCTGTCTTCAAATATACAGAGGACTATCCTGTAGTGAAGGATCAGCTTGGTCCCGTAAGAGAGAGCTAGAATCAGTAGGTGGATGATGAAGGAGTTGAGTTTGGCCTTGATTTATGGCAACATTTCCTTGAAATATAATAAGATCCCCATCTCTAGTATCTTCAAAGGAAAACTGGGTTCCTATTCAGGAATATTGTAGAGCATATTCTTATTTGAGTATGAGTATGACTCAATTTCCAATGCCTCTTCCAACCCTATAATAATCTTTCCTGATCAAACCAATGGTAAGCTTCTCTTCCTCCTAGGTAACTCCATTTCTTCTCATTTAGATTATACTGATGATCTCTGGAGATCACATCAACATGTTCTCAGTGCTTATACTTTTGAATCAATGTAAATTAACAAACATTTATTAATTTGCTGTAAGGTAGACACTGTGTTAAGTACTAAGGCATAAAAAATAGTCTCTGCCCTCTAACAGACTGCATTTTACTGGTCTTATGACATGTTGACTTTCACTGTAGTTATTTGTACACTTTTTTCTTCTTGTTTTAGACTGTAAGCTTCTTCATGGAATATACAGAACCTGCTTCATATGTTTATATTTCTATTTCCTCCCACAATATCTGCCTGATACACATTTGCTGAATGAATCAATAGGCAAAATATTTTTTAAATTTTGGACTTTTGTTATAGCTCATAAAATCAGAAGAAAACAAATAGAAAGGCAAGTACAGTGTAAGACACATTTCTTGTTGCCTTGAATCACATTTTTTATTCATAAGTTAAACATTATGAAGATCTCCAAATCACCTAACCATGCAGCACCCAAAAGTTCACATTTTATCCAGAGCCCAATTTCATGAATTAGTAAAGCAGTGTAAAAGGCATCAGTTTTTACTCCTCTGGCATTTCATTCAAAATTAATTTCAATCTGCAGTACTTTTTATTTGAATAATTCTAAAAGACAATCAGATTATCCAAACTCTATAATATATCATACCTATTTTTATTTTTTTAATAAAAGCATCTTTCTGACTCTTGTGAGCTTGTTCAATTTTAAAATAACTCCTCCAGGAGCTAATGAAAGAGAAATCTCATTTGCGAAAGGCAGCAAATGCCTGAAATGCAATGAAACATACATAAGCTACATAGTTCTCCTTATATAATTCATCATTTTTGACATACACATCTCACTAAATTAGAACCATGAACTGCATATCCTAAACTCTAAATGTTTCCACGGTGAGAAGTGCTTTTCCTCCCACATCTATGTGCTGCCGATGCTGAATTTAAATTCAAGTAGAAAAATATCATCATCAGAATCTTGCCATCATTTTTGAAATAGCACTGTTTAGAATTACAGTGCACAAACAGCCAAACTGAAAGGAGTTTAGGGCACTAAAGGACCCAACTAGTTTTGTTTTTCCCTAATGTTACCTTTTTTGTTGTTGGTTCACTGTTCCTGGGTTCAACTTAGCTCACTGCTGATGCGATCAGCTAAACTGGGCTCTAGAAGTTACTGTTTGGTTTTCCTTGCCTAAGGAAGTCCATAGATTTCTTAAAACTACCCCATGATGGCATAGCCATTGGTATTAAGGCAACCATTTCCCTGAGTCCACTCTTCATCATAAGTGCTAGAACAAGACCATTATCCCCATCACTCTCACCATAAGAGCTAGAACAGGACCATTATCCCCATCACTCTCACCATAAGAGCTAGAACAGGACCATTATCCCATCATTGTCCCCATAAGAGCTAGAACAGGACCATTATCACAG
The DNA here is from genome assembly GCF_011100635.1 of Trichosurus vulpecula. Lineage (NCBI taxonomy): Eukaryota > Metazoa > Chordata > Mammalia > Diprotodontia > Phalangeridae > Trichosurus > Trichosurus vulpecula. Next base: position 200,896,015 of record NC_050573.1, read on the forward strand.
GCAAAACTATTGCCCACAATCATATAGCCCAATCATACTTTATATTATAAAATACAAGGGAAAGGAGAATAAGCATTTACATGGTACCTACTTTGTGCCAGGCACTATGCTTGGCATTTTTTGCACGTAATATCCATTTGATCCTCACAACAACTGTGCTATTTTTATCCTCATTATACAGTTAAGGAAACTGCCAAATAGAGGTCGAGTGACTTGCCTTCAGTCATACAGCTAGATTTGATCCCAGGACTTCTGACTCGAGGCTTAGCACTCAATCTGCTGTGCCACCAGGTGTCTCAAAGAACCATATTTCAATAGTTGTTACTATTTCAAAAACACATCATATCCAAGCTACCTGGGACAAAAAAAAAAATATATAGCAACCTAGAAGAAAGAATCAAAATGATCAAAATCGTATGAGAATAGGATGAGACGATTATCATCCCTGTTGTCCTATCTTTCCAGAGCTGCACTGAGGATGTTTTCAGTGAAGTTATAGAGGAGGGAATTACTTATTAATATAGTTATTCAACCACAAAAGCAGTGTTTTATCCACCTGCAGTGTCAGAATTCATAAGAGATTGATGAAGTACAGAAAGGAACACGCTATTTCTTTGGACCCAATGACTTCTTCCTGGTAACTTTTTAAAAGTCACACTGGAGTACTACCACTGACATTAGCTCTAATAGTGGCTACTCACATATCTATAGTGTTTTAAGCTTTATAAAACACTTTTCCCCACGATAATACTATTAAGTAGATAGTGAAGATGCTCAGAGATGTTAAATAACTTACTCATAGTGATAGTTACTAACTGTTTTTTTTTTCCTGGAATTCAAATCTCAGCTGCCTCTCATGAGACAGTTCACTGGTATACTTGATAGAGAGGGTCAGACTTGAATCAGAAAGACAAGATTTTGAATTCTACCTCAGATACTTACTAGCTATATGACACCAAGCAAGTCATTTAATCTCTCTCAGCCTCAGTTTTCCCATCTGTAAATGGAGTGTAATGATAGCAGCTATCTCACCAGGCTGTTCTGAGGAGTGCTTTGCAGATCTGAAAATGCTTCACAAAGGTTACTATTCCTCCTACTATTTATTCAATTTCTCTTTTGAATGGTGGGGAGAGAAACTGGTAATGAAAGGGCAGAAGGTGCATCTGAAAGGCTGGTCTTCGTGCCCTGTTGCTTTAGAATGTGTAATTTGTGGCTCCTTAATGCAGCTAGTCATTCAATAAACATCAAGCACCTACTCTATACCAGTGCCACAGATACAAAGAGAGGCAAAAGACAGTCCCTGTTTACAAGGAGTTCACAGTCAAAAATGGGGGAGATGACATGCAATCACCTATGTATGCATGTAACAAATGGATGATACCCTACTGCTCTTCTATGGTACTATTGAGGCACTAAGAGTGTTGTGAGGATGCACTAAGAAACATCACTGATATATAAAAATTACAATTGGTGACCGATCTTGTTATCCTACTAATGGAAAGATGGTGGGTTCAATTTTCTGTCTTTCTTTTGAGGAAACCCAAGTATTTTGTAGGCCCAAGCATCTCATTGTTTTGCAGCAAATATTTGTCACTAAGAAAGAGAGGGGCTTTTTAAGTGGTTCATATGTCTAAGAACATGATTTTCGTTTGACTTTGAAGACACTCTGGGTATAAGCTCCAGCTGGGCATTTGAAGAGTGAGAAGTTCAAAAAATCTCATTTTTCGAAAGAATTTGCAGGGAACTCTGAGAACTCCTGGATTTGTGTCCATCCAGATTCAAATATGCTGGATACTGACTCCCAGCAGTAGTGATGCTTTTTCACTATGCCCTCATAACACTCTTACTTCTCCCGTAGTATAATGCACCACATTGTATTGAATACTTAACTGTTTTTAGCTTTTATTCTTTTAATTTATTCCTATTTCCACCCCAATTACTGATAAGTCTAGTAATAAAAGTCATTCATTCTGTATCTCTTATTACCTCTCTCTTCTGCCCTAGAATTGGGAGGGGAAAAAAGCACTGCACCTGGGATAAGAAGTTAGATTTGCATCTCAACTGAATTAGCTGTGTGACCAAGACCAAATCACTTAAACTCTCTGAGCTCCCACACTACCTACCTACAGTAATAAAACTGCCCAGGATCACACAGCTAGTAAGCATAAGAGGCTGGATTTAAATTCGTGTCTTCCAGACTCCAGATCCAGGGATGTCTCCACTGTGCCATCTAGCTGCCTCCATGAGTGTTACCATAGGTGTCTCCCAAGGCTCTATCTTGAGCCCCCTTCTCTTTTCAATCTATATTATCTCAGTTGGTAATCTCATTATCTCCCATGGGTTCAATTGATTTCTATGCTGATAATTCCCAGATTAATAAAGCCAGGCTAGTCTCTCCACTGAGCTACAGTCACATACCTCCAATAACCTCCCACGACAACAAATTAGATGTCCTCTAGACCTATTAAACTCAACACATCCAAAACAAAACCCATTATATTCCTCTTCTGAAAACCTTCCTGCTTCTGAATATTCCTATCAATATCAATAATCCTATTGATCACTGAATCTTCTTTGCCAATGCCCAGACATGCTTATTACCTTGGATTTTCTCTGTGCTTGAACAAGATGCTGGATCTCTATTCCTGAATACAATTTCAGACTTTGCTTTTTATTTATACTCATAGCACAGTTTCTCAAAGACATTTTCCAGGACCAGATGCCTAAGTTGCCTGACAATAGCCATCAGTCATTTTCTGCCATGTAGAATAACCAATAGGGAGAAATCAGTTACAAGCCAAATAAAAGATGAATCCTCCAAATGCCTTCAAAACAGGATAAAAGTTGGGGAATCATGGACGAAAAAAGTGTATATATAATATAGGAAAGCTCAGAAGTACTAGGTGGTTCCTAATTGTTTTCTTCTTCCAAGTCATAATGGAGTTTCTTCCTACTTCATAACCATTATTTGGCATCCCTGAATAGTCTATAATCTAGTTTCCCCTATGTCAAATGTGAAAAGTGTACACTTGACTTACACAATGTTAACAAGTGTTTTTTTTTCAAAAGCATAATTTTCTCTTTTTAAAATATTATTGCCTTTTCCCTGTTAACAAAGTGGGCATATTACTAAGAAACCATCACACCGCAGGATCCATTGTCAAAAATAGTTAAAATGAGTACTTTCAGTTCAAAGACTCAGCCTGACCTTTTCATTATATGAGCCTTAAAAAATGAAAAGTTAAAAAGGTACAACATAATTGAGTTTCCTTGGTTACAACTGGAAATCTCTGATAATACATATTATGGTTAAAAAAACAGACAAGGAACTTCACAATGGGAAATATCATACAATTATTTTATTATTGCCATTGAAAATGAGAGGAAATCACGCACACTCAGTCAGTGACCTGATCTTGGATCAGAAGTAGTCTTCAAAACAGTATTCTAATGCAAACTTTCCGATGAAACCTTCAGCACACTCGTGAGTGATGTTGAAGACACAAAGGACCAGGTTCCTTCTTAGTCACTTTTGTTGGACTTAGTGACTGATAAACTATATGAGGTACTCCAATGTTGAAATAAGCAATAAAAGAAGGTCCTATTCTGTTTGCGACTAGATATCCCTGGACAAATGGTACAAATCATAACCTTCCCTTTAGACTGAATGCCAGCTCTTTAAATTAGAATATATAAAGCCAATTCTGAGTGACTCACTAATTTCTCATAATGAATTAAGAGTTTTACCTTTTAATTTCTTCTTCTTGACTATCTTTTAGATATAACTAATAAGTAAAGGTCTTATCTCCTTCAGCAAAGGAGGGGTAAAGAAATAAAAAGTTAGAAAGTTTAAACCCATTAGGTTTGTTAGTTGTTAAAATCTTAGACTGAAAATAATTGATAAAATAATATTCAAATTCTCCACAATATCCCTACTCCAGCCTTGTCAGGACCTGATAGGATTTATTGAACTATACATACATCTACACAGATTTTTATTAAAGAAAGATACTCCAAATTATTTTCTATAATTTCATTTTGGTTCCATGCATTATTCATAGAGATTTGTTCACAGATTTTGAGTAGGAAAATACCTGAGTGGTCATCTAATAACTTATAATTGGCAGAGTCAGAATTCCAGTACAGATTCCTTGACTGCAAATAGCATTCTATCTAACCCCTCACCCAAAAAAAAAGAACTCGAGATGCTTAAGAATATGGAATGTTTGCGGGGCGGAGCCAAGATGGCGGCTGGTAAGCACGGACTAGAGTGAGCTCCGTACCCGAGTCCCTCCAAAAACCTATAAAAATGGCTCTGAACCAATTCTAGAACGGCAGAACCCACAGAACAGCAGAGGGAAGCAGGGCTCCAGCCCAGGACAGCCCGGATAGTCTCTGGGTGAGCTCTATTCCACACGGAGCTGGGAGCTGGGAGCTGGGAACGGAGTGGAGCAGAGCCCAGCCTGAGCGGCGTGGACGATCCAGGCCAGCAGCCGGGCGGAGGGGGCCCTAGCGCCCTGAATACGTGAGCAGTTACCAGACCCCTCGACCCACAAACACCAAAGACTGCGGAGAAGGTTAGTGGGAAAAGCTGCGGGAGTGGAAGGAGTTCGCGGTTCGGCTTCCAGCCCCGGGGGCAGCGGAGGTGGGGCAGCTACAGCTGTTGTTACTTCCGGCTCCAGGCCCACCTGGTGGGGGGAAATAAGTGGCGGATCACAGCAGGGGTGCACAGCCTGCCGAAGATCTGAGCCCAGTCTGGACTGGGGGTCCTTGGGGAAGGAGGAGTGCAGCTCTGACAGAGCTGGCACCTCCCCCCCAAACGTAGAACATAGAACTCTGTAATCTACAAGCAGTCATACCCCACTGAAAAACTCAAGGGTCAAGTTAGTTAGTTGGGAATATGGCCAGGACGCGAAAACGCGCCCAGATTCAGTCTCAGACTTTGGATTCTTTCTTTGGGGACAAAGAAGACCAAAACATACAGCCTAAAGAAGACAGCAAAGTCATAGAGCCTACAACCAAAGCCTCCAAGAAAAACATGAACTGGCCCCAGACCATAGAAGAACTCAAAAAGAATTTGGAAAGCAAGTTAGAGAAGTAGAGGAAAAATTGGGAAGAGAAATAAGAAGGATGCGAGAAAACCATGAAAAACAAGTCAATGACTTGCTAAAGGAGACCCAAAAAAATACTGAAAAATACACTGAAGAAAACAACACCTTACAAAATAGACTAACTCAAATGGCAAAAGAGCTCCAAAAAGCCAATGAGGAGAAGAATTCCTTGAAAGGCAGAATTAGCCAAATGGAAAAGGAGGTCCAAAAGACCACTGAAGAAAATACTACTTTAAAAATTAGATTGGAGCAAGTGGAAGCTAGTGACTTTATGAGAAATCAGGATATTATAAAACAGAACCAGAGGAATGAAAAATGGAAGACAATGTGAAATATCTCCTTGGAAAAACCACTGACCTGGAAAATAGATCCAGGAGAGATAATTTAAAAATTATTGGACTACCTGAAAGCCATGATCAAAAAAAGAGCCTAGATACCATCTTTCAGGAAATTATCAAGGAGAACTGCCCTGATATTCTAGAGCCACAGGGCAAAATAGAAATTGAAAGAATCCATCGATCGCCTCCGCAAATAGATCCCAAAAAGAAATCTCCTAGGAATATTGTTGCCAAATTCCAGAGCTCCCAGATCAAGGAGAAAATACTTCAAGCAGCCAGAAAGAAACAATTTGAATATTGTGGAAACCCAATCAGAATAACCCAAGACCTGGCAGCTTCTACATTAAGAGATCGAAGGGCTTGGAATGCGATATTCCGGAGGTCAATGGAGCTAGGATTAAAACCTAGAATCACCTACCCAGCAAAACTGAGTATCATGTTCCAAGGCAAAATATGGACTTTCAATAAAATGGAGGACTTTCAAGCTTTCTCAGTGAAAAGACCAGAACTGAATAGAAAATTTGACTTTCAAACACAAGAATCAAGAGAAGCATGAAAAGGTAATCAAGAAACGGAAATTGCAAGGGACTTACTAAAGTTGAACTGTTTTGTTTACATTCCTACATGGAAAGATGATGAGTATGATTCATGAGACCTCAGTATTAGGGTAGTTGAAGGGAATATGCATATACATATGCATATATATATGTTTATGTATATATATAAGTGAATGTGTATGTATGCATGTATCTATGTGTATATGTATGTATGTGTAGGTATGTGTATATATATATATATATATATATATATATATATATATGTAAAAGAAAGAGAGCAGACACAGGGTTAGTTGAGGATGAAGGGAAGATAGCTAAAAGAAATAAAATGAAATTAAGGGATGAGAGAGTAACTTACTGAGAGAGGGAGATAGGGAGAGATAGAATGGGGTGGATTATCTCCCATAAAGGTGGCAAGAGGAAGCAGTTCTAGGAGAGGAGGGGAGTGGGCAGGTGAGGGGGGAATGAGTGAACCTTGCTCTCATCAGATTTGGCCTGAGGGGGAATACCATACATACGCAGTTGGGTATCTTACCCCACAGGAAAGAAGAGGGAGGAAGATAAAAAAAAAAAAATAAAAGGCAGGGGGATGATGGAGTGGAGGGCAGATGGGGGTGGAGGTAATCAAAACAAACACTTTGGAAAGGGGACAGGGTCAAGGAAGAAAATTCAATAAAGTGGGATGGGTTGGGAAGGAGCAAAATGTAGTTAGCCTTTCACAACATGAATATTGTGGAAGGGTTATACATAATAATACATGTGTGGCCTAGGTTGAATTGCTCAACTTCTTAGGGAGGGTGGGTGGGAAGGGAAGAGGGAAGGGAATTTGGAACTCAAAGTTTTAAAATCAGATGTTCAAAAACAAAAAAACTTTTTGTATGCAACTAAAAAATAAGATACACAGGCAATGGGGCGTAGAAATTTATCTTGCCCTCCAAGAAAGGAAGGGAAAAGGGGATGAGAGGGGAAGGGGGTGATAGAGGGGAGGGCTGACTGGGGAACAGGGCAACCAGAATATACGCCATCTTGGAGTGGGGGGGGAGGGCAGAAATGGGGAGAAAATTTGTAATTCAAACTGTTGTGAAAATCAATGCTGAAAACCAAATATGTTAAATAAATTGCATTAAAAAAAAAATAAAAAAATAAAAAAAAAATAAAAGAATATGGAATGTTTGGTTCTTTGTAGACATAACCTCAAAGCCTGGTATATTTTAAGGGCTTGGTAAAATGCTTGTTAATTGATTTCTAGAGTACTCTGCTGCTCCTTAAAATCAGTTTATACTGTTACTGTTATTTTCTTCCCTGAGCAAAGATTATTTCTCATTATATCAAAGGAAGTTTTTCTGTTCTCTGTGCCTTCCCTGATCACAGATGGAAAAGGTGAAGTATCTTATTACCTGGTGAGCTTTTATACATAATCAATGCAATAACACAACTGTCCTCACAAGATTAATTTCTAACTTGGCCACTGCTCAGACACGACAAGGATAATAAAAGTTGTATCTTTTAAAGTATCCTTGGTTCTGCTAGCTGTGAGCAATATGTCTGTACTCGGGTTTCAGAATGATAGGACTTGCAAGGGGGAAAAAGACAGAAAAGTAACAACCATTTATCTTCTAGGACAAATTGCATCTCTTTTACTTCTTCATTGACAGGGGTAATTCCTCCATCAATGTGGATTTCAACCCCTTCTATGATAAATAGATTAATAATGTTTGTGGCAAAAAATAATCACCACCTACTGGTTAAGTATCAAATGATAATCCTTTTCAAACTTAATTAATCTGGTCCTCCTATAACAGATATACATACTAACACTAGATGTATGCTGAGAGCATTCCCAGCTAGATGGAAGCTACTAAAATGTACACTTTTCTGTAATGGACTTCAAGAACTGGTGTCAATAGTGTTAATTAGTGTCAGATAATGATTTTAGTGGAAAAAATCTTTTATCCAATTTTTAATCAAATTTTAATCTCAGCTCTATGTATTCAACCGACTGTGTATCAAATTATGTCCCTCAGATATAATGGCATATAAATATCTAAAATTTTAACAGGAAAAAATAGAAAATAGATGTTATCCTTATTCTCAAATGCAAGGTTATAATTGTATTCCCTAAGCAGAAAACTGGGAAAAACAATTTATAGCAAGTTTCTTTGATAAAGGCCTCATTTCTGAAATTTAAAGGGAATTTGAAGCAAATTTATAAAAACAAAGCCATTCCCTCAATTAATAAACAGTCAAAAAGTATAAACAGGCAGTTTTCAGAAAAAGAAATCAAAGCTATCAATAATCACATGAAAAAATGTTCTAAATAACTCTTGATTAGAGAAATGTAAATTAAAACAACTCTGAGGTACTACCTCACACCTATCAGATTGGCTAATATGATAGAAAAAGAAGATGATATATGCTTGAGGGGATGTGGAAAAATAGATACTCTACTATACTGTTGGTAGAGTTATGAACTAGTCTAATCATTCCGGAGAACAATTTACAACTATGCCCAAAGGGCAAAACAAAACAAAACAAAAAACTGTGACCCACTGCTAGGTTTATATCTTAAAGAGATCAAAGAAAAAGGGAAAGGAAGCTATATGTACACAAAATATTTATAGCAGCTCTTTTTGTGGCAGCAAAGAATTGACAGTGGAGGTGATATCCATCAATTGTGGAATGGCTGCACAAGTTGTGGTATATGATAGTGATGAAAAACTACTGTGTTATAGGAAATGATGAGCAATATAGTTTCAGAAAAACCTGGGAAGATTAGTATGAATTGATGCAGAGTGAAGTGAGCAGAACCAGGATAACATTGTTCACAGTAGTAGCAGTATTATAACAATGATCAACTGTGAAAGATTTAGCTACTCTAATCAGTATAATAATCCAAGACAATTACAAAGGTCCCATAATGAAAAGTGCTATCCACCTCCAGAGAGAGAACTGATGAAGTCTTTGTACATATGGAAGTATACTTTGTTTTCACTTTCTTCATGTTTCTTGTGGCTGTTTTTTTGCAATATGGGTCATATGGAAATATGTTTTCCATGACTTCATATGTTTAACCGATATCATGTTGCTTGCCTTTTCAATGAGTAAGGGAAGAGTGGGAGGGAGGGAGAGAATTTGGAACTTAATTTTTTTTCATGTTAAAAATAAAGAAATAAAAGAGGAAAAAAACTCTTCCACAATACTGCCCTACACTAAACCATAATCATACATGACAATAAATTAACAGTTACTAAGCATCAGGCACTATACTATGCATTGAAGATACAAAAACAAAAACGAAAAATCCCTTCCCTCAAGGAACTTATATTTTACCAACTATCACACCAAACACATAAATACATGGGTACAAAAAATATACTAAAAATACCAAGTGGGTGATAAAGGCCCTAAAACAAAGGGAAATAATAAATGCTTTATATAAAAGTTACCTGAGCTGAGCTTTAAGAAAATAAGAGATTGTGAGAGGCAATGGCATTCTAGATATGCTGGACAATCAGTGCGAAAAGGTAGAAATGGGATACCGAATGGATTGTATGTGTTAGGATTAAAAAGAATACCAATTTGGCTAGACCATGGAGTATATTAAAAGAAGTAACCAATCAATCTGGAAAGGTAGGCTGATGTCAGGTTAAATGTCAAATAGAAGAATATTAAATTAAATATTTGCAAGCATAAATTATAGTGGGTAAGTTTATCTGTTTAGATTTCCTTGACAATATCATAAATATAAATATGAACTATTGAGTTGCTTAGGATAGGTACTAAAATAACTTTCTCCTCTCTCATTCTGGTCCAGTCATAACAGTAGGTCTCAGCAGAAATTCACATGGCTAGACTGAGGAACTGGTTTTCTGTTGTTAAGAAATTTAGGTCTCCTTGATTAAAAATTGAGTTGTCCAGAAGTCAATAAAATAAAAACAAATTTCAAAATTGGGATTCTGTCCTTCTCTGTCTCCTGTCTTTTCTGACTTCCTTCAAGTCTCAACTAAAATGCCAGCTTCTGCAAAAAGCTTTTCCCAATTACTGTTGATGATAGTACTTTCCCTCTGTTGACAATCTCCAATCTATCCTGTATGTATTTTGTTTATATATAGGTGTTTGCATGTTGTCTCCCCAATTAGACTGTAAGCTCCTTGAGAGTGGGGACTCATAGTGCCTAGAACTTAGTAAGTGCTTGATAAATGTTTATTGATTGATTGATTGATAGGCACAACTTTAAAAAAGGTTGTTGGTTGAATGAAGGAATGTTCTTCCTGATAGGCAGGAAAGCAAACAGCAACTCTACTTCTTGTCTTCCTGATGGTTAGAGCAGCTATTAGGCAGCAAGGATGGGCTGATAGACACCCAAATGAAGCTTCTTTTCTCTGTTCATTTCTGTCTCTGTGTCTGTCTGTTTGTCTCTCTCTCCCTTTCTCTCTCTCTCTCTCTCTCTCTCTCTCTCTCTCTCTCTCTCTCTCTCTCTCTCTCTCTCTCTCTCTCTCTCTTCTCTCTCTCCCTCTTTCTCTCTCATTTGCTTCTAAGAGGTATAGAAGATACCATGTCATGATATTCCCAATTAGGTTCAAAAAAAGTGTAATCCCTGTCCTAAAGTCTATCGGAGTGAGGTTTTCTCCTTATGGACAATGATGAAGGCCCTGCCTTGTGTGAGGGATGGGGCAGAGATGCAAGAGCTTCAGTTCTCAGTCCCTTCAGGATTCTCTAAGTGAGAACCCCTTTGAGTGCCCCTTTGGGATCTCTTCAGGCTTCAAGTCTTTTTCGAGTATTGAGTCATTTTGGGCTTTCCAGCCTTTCAGTTTGAAGGGAGAAGATAGAAGAAACCAACCCCACTTCAGGTTACTGAAAGAAAAGACTCTGGAAAGACCTGAGAGGAGCTGACAGTCTCCATCATGTCTCTGTTCCCAGCTCTAGAGATTTGGTGGAGTTTCCCCTTAATCTGAGATCTAGGACTCTCTCTGTCTCTCTGTCTCTCTGTCTCTGTCTCTGTCTCTCTCTCTCTCTCTCTCTCTCTCTCCCCCTTTCTCTCTCTCTTTCCCTCTCTCTTTCTTTCTCTCTCCTTCCTTTTGTATTGTCTGGTATATATTCTCCTACATATCTTCTCTAATTTCTGTTTTGTGATGATTTGCATAAATGGGTTTCTTTGTTATTTGCTGTATGTATTCATGGTGGAACTGGTATTTAGTGGGAAAGTGGTCAAACCTTGGATATAGAGATTCAGATCCTCCTCTCCCAAAAAATGACAAAATGATCAGAGGTTAGCTCAAACCCAATCATATCCCCTAGATGAACAATATTTAAAGGAGCAGAGAGATATAATTCTATCCCAATATCCAAGAGAGAGAGAGAGAGAGAGAGAGAGAGAGAGAGAGAGAGAAGGGTCAGGGGCAGAAGAGACAAGAGAGGTCTATTTTGTCTTCCTTAAAGTGTCCTCACTACATGTATAGGGGCCCCTCTCTTCCTTATAGAGGTCATCTAATTTGATCACGTTTATCACAATATTTGTGTGATTTTTATCTCTATAGTTACTCAAGAATTATTATATTCTCAATTCAGACCACATCATATACTTCTATTTGGAAGGCCCTTTGAGGTTATTAAGTTTAACCACTTGATTTTATAGATGAGACACAGAGAGCTTATGTGACTTGTCTAGTATCGCTAAAATCTAAGGTGGCAGTGCCTAGATTCAAACCTATGTGCTCTGATTCCAAATCCAGCACTCTTTCTACTGCTCCATGGAACTCAACTCCACAAGTACTTATTCAACACTTATTATTAATATGCCAGGCACAGTGGTAGGCATGAAGAATACAAAGACAAAAATAAAACAGTCCCTGCCCTCAAAGACATTCTACAGAAATGTAAATTCCATTTGTAGAAGACTGTGTGTGTGCGTGCGTGTGTGTGTGTGTGTATGTGTGTGTGTGTTTTATGGATCTGCGAATATATTTTTAACTGAACTAGAAAATTTTCCCCAAAGTCCCTTTAAATTTAAAAATGTATTAGATGTTTTTTCTCCTTTTTCTTAAACAAAATGATCTTTCTTTTTTTCCAGTGGAGTTCAGCCATCCAAGCATCTTGTAGTCTATTTTTTAATGATCCCAAAATCTCTTCTCAGAAGAGTACATTTCATAAGCAATAACTTCTGCTTTTATTTACTTTGTTTTTTGTATGTTCCCTTCATGCTTTATTTTAAATATTAAATAAGATTCTGATACTTACCCATACATTTCAATGAAACTAGGCAGAAATATTATTAGACTTTGTAGGAAGCAGAGAAAAAACAAGAACCTCCTTCTACACCGTTATCACAAAATTAATTTGTGATCAGACTAGGCATGAGGCAGATTGCCCTCTTTTTCAAGAAGATCTAAAAACCACAGTTTTCTGCAGTCTTTTTTCCTTTCAGGTCTGTGCTAAAGTTACTAAGAATGGCTTTTTCAGACCTGCATGTGCAGACGGTGCAATAGTGAGCTTGGACAGTTTTTCTGAAGATGCTTGAGTATAAGATGCCATTTTTAGAATTAAACTTGAAGAGTCAAAATTTATAGTCATAGGTCCAAGACCATTTTGCATTTCTAAAGGATTTGATTGCATTTTCTGTAAGTGGCAAAATGTTCCTTTTGAACAGAGTAAGCTAAAGCTCACAATTACATGTATGCTAAAAATGTGCTCCTGAGGGATGTTATTATGCTGTGTGTGTGTGTGTGTGTGTGTGTGTGTGTGTGTGTGTGTAAGCACTATCTCAAAAGAGAAAGCAACTTACATGCACAAACTGAAGTTATCCAGGCTATATGCTAATAGCTTGCCATACTGCAAACCTTTCCAGATCACTGGTTTTCCTTTGTTCATACTCTGACAAGCTAAAATATATTTTTCTTCTCTTTGACTTTACATTGTCCTTTTCCCCTCAAAGAACATATTCAGAGTGTAAATGAAAACAGCATTACCTTTTAATTATTGTGTCTAATAATTGCATTGGTGTCCATGCTTTGGTCTCTCAGCACATTTTTGTCGTGTTTCAGGAACCTGCCTCGGAACAAGTTCAGGAGGCATTAGAGATTTTCACAGATAATCCCCAATGATTCATTGACAGAGACTTGTGAAACTAATAAGAACTGAGGAACACAAGCTGTGGATGATGATTCAGCTGAAAAAACAACTCCACTAAGAAATAACATGAAATGAATCAGAGAATTTATAAATTTGAACCATTAAGGGGATGTTTGCCTCTTAAGATGTAAGCCATTCTTTTGATACAACCTGAATGATGAACAAAGCAAGAGCTGACTTGCCCTGATTATTACTGCAGAATTTCTCTCCATAATTAATCTTTTTATTTCCTTTTTTCTGCCTCAAATAGAAAACAAAGATATGATTTGATTCTATGATAATGGTAAAACTAAATCATCATTGGATGTTGAACTTTATTGCATCATAGCTTGGCTTAATGTGGTTGTTGTAAGAAGAGATAGCTTAAACTTAGGAAGCCAAGTATAACAGAAGAAAGAGCACTGACCCTATAGTGAGTAGATCTGGGTTCAAATACTACCTGATATTTACTCCTTGTGAGGCTGTTTACTACCTCTGGGACTTTGGGCTTAACTTTGGCTAAACCTCAAAGGGGTTGATGGAATAAACGGCCCCTGCGAGGAGGTATCTCCTAGCTCTAGATGTTTCCCTAAAATGGTGTAAGGTGGTCTTAAGCAGAAGTATCAAATATGTCACAACACTCCTAAGTGCAGCCTGAATCAGATTAAAAAGTAATTGGGAACTATCTAGCAAAATAAATAAAAATAGAATAAACTATTTATCATTTTAAAAGAGATTTTCTAAGTGAATATGCAGTTCACAGTGACCTTCATGTATGGTTTAATGGCCCTGCTTCTATTTGAATCTGACACAACTATTCTTCAAAAACACTTTTTTCCTAGTTAAATTCCCTCTTGACAGAAATTATATGTGCTTTTTGCTCCATGAAGTTTGGAGATGTAAGAGGTTTTTTTAATTTCCTTTTTATTTGGCTCCAGCATGGCCATTTTATTTGTGAGGAAAATCATGTAGCTGACTGAGGCTATAAAATTTAGCTGAGACTTCCAATAATTAACTCAAGAAGATTAACTGGTTAGGAGTAAAAGAATTCTGACTCTGGTTTAAGATAACCATTTGCTAACTCCTGTCTATGTTTGATGATCAATTTACAACTTGATCTAACATAATTTTTCTCTTTCTGTTATCTTTTGACATGTAAACCTCCTTCCTCCCTATTTCTGTGCTATAAATTTTACAAGTTTATCCCTGAAACATAAATCTTCATCTTTTCCTTTTGGCAGTGGTATCTTTTTTTTTCCTCTGATGTAACTGGTAACTATATGAGAAAATTTTGTCTATTGTCCAGAGGTAAAACCTGTGTACAGAGCAAAATAGTAATGAAACTTGGTTTTAATGTCTCTTCTCTTTTAATGTGCCTCTTTAATGTGTGTTGATAAGCATCATTTGTTGCAATATCTATCAACAAATCATTGGATATTTCTATAACAAAGATGTCATCAGTATTCCACACTCCCAGTTCTGGGCTAGGACTGTGCAGGCATGTTGCTTTTGCAAGGGACAAATCAGAATTGAATCAAGGAAGTCCTTCCGTGATAGTAAAAACAATCAACTCTGCAATCCAGTCACTTGATTCTTTGGGGCTCAGTTTCCTGGATATTGTTCTGGCTAGAGGCAAATGAAGATGGAACAAGTTATTATGCCAAAAATATTTCCTTTTCAGACTCAGCCACATGTAATTATGATGTTGCCAAGGATAAGTACGCCAGAAGGCTCTTGTTACTAGAGATTTTGAACTGAAAAGGAATTTTTTCACATTTTTTTATCAGAAGTCCAGGGTTTAATCATAATATGCTGCTAATCACAGCAATCATGGGCAAGTCACTTAACTTCTCAGTATTCCCTGCAAACTCTCCAAGGCCATAGTCAATCAATAAATCAATAAATACTTGGTAAACACCTACTATGTCTTTTAGCTTTTCTATATAAGCATGAGTATACAAAAAAGAGCTAAAAGACAGTCCCTATCATTAAGGAGCTCACAATCACAGGAGACAATGTGAGGATAAATATATACAGACAAGCCATATACATGATAAATTGGAAATAATAAACAGAAGGAAGACTAGAATTAAGAGGAGTCCCAGTAAGAGATGGAATTTTAGTTGGAAATTAAAGGAAGCCTAATAGGTAGAGTTGCCAAGACAGATACGAAGAAATAGCCAGAGAAAATGGCTGGAGTCAAGAGATGGAGTGTCTTCTTCATGAAACAACAAGGCCAGTGATGCTGGATCCAAGGGTATGTGGCAGGGAATAAGGTATAAGAAGGTTAGAAAGGTAGGAGGGAGCTAGGTTATAAAGGGTTTTGAATGGCAAGCAGAGGATTTTGTATGTGATCCTGGAGGGTGATGGGGAGCCACTGGGGTTTATTGAATAGGAGAGGGACATGATTGGACTCGAACTTTGGTGGCTGAATGGAGGATTCATTGGAGTGTGGAGAAACTTGAGGCGCTAGCAACCTATTGCAAAAGTCCAGGCTTACTAGCTATGTGACTCTGTGCAAATCATTTAACCTTGTTTGCCTCAACTCCTCACCTGTAAAATGAGTTGGAAAAGGAAATGGCAAACTACTACAGTATCTTTGTAATGAAGTGACAACGAGGCTACCCCTACTGCAGAGAGCCAGAAAACTACTCAATGGGAATTAATGAAAAATTATTGTTGAACAAATGAGCCAAAGAGGCCAAATTTAGAATTTGGCAATATGGGCCTAAAATTGTCTCCATATCACATTCCAGGTTCTCTAAAAGTGATACTGAAATCAGAGGACTGCTGGACATCTGAAGCAGTCTTAATCCTAATAAGGAAATAAATCCTAACAAAATAAATCCACAGAACCAATTTATTAAGAACAAGCCGTTGATGCAACTTTGTGAAGGAATAACCTAGACTGGACCTTCTCTCACCTAAGACTAATCTTCAAAGAAAGGTCTGCATACAATCAAGGGGAACAAGGATTATGAAGTAACACCATTAAGAGCTTGGAGAGAAAATACAAATTCAGCATTATTCAAAGAAAATGGACTTCACAGTAGAGTCAGGAGCTGGTGTTATGTGTTTGAATTATTTATTATGTTGCTGATAAGAGAGAGAGAGACAGAAAGAGACAGAGAAACAGAGACAGAGAGTCAGAGAGAGAGAGAGAGAGAGAGAGAGAGAGAGAGAGAGAGAGAAACAGAGACAAAGAAATCCAGCTCCTGAAGTCAGCAAGGTAAGATTGGCTGCTAAATTAATTTTTAAATTTCTTTATCAATCCTCACTGAGGAATATGGGAAAAGAAAAGAATGAGAGAGTCACTCTGAGTAGCCTCACTCATCCCAAGGCTATCATTTTAAAAATGAAAGGTTTTTTTTTCCTCTACATCACTTCACAAACAATTTTGGCTAAGATCAAGTAGAGCGATGTGTTCTCTGGAAGAATTATGTAAAGAATATATCACTTCGTTTAATTGGACTTCCTATGGTTCAAAATTTCAATGCTTCCCTAAAGAAATTCAAATTTATGAAACAGCCAAATATAAAATAAAGAAAACATTTACCTGCATCATTCCTTTTTTCCCTGAGATTTCTGCTTATAATTCACATATTTTATAATGATGAAATTTTGAAGCTGGAAAGGACCTTAAAGAGTATGCAGTCCAAATTCCTTATTTTATAGGAAAAAAATCTTCCCTAGATGCATTTTAAATGACCTGCCCAAAATCACACATCCTGATAATTATTGCAAATAATGCAAAACAATGCTGCTGTTCTCTCCCAGGTTAGCTGTTACACTCTATTCCCGTGCCATAGGATCTTTCATTTCAGGATTGAAAAGTGACTTTTTCAAATAATGATCACTGTCCTCTTCTCAACAGGACTTTGAAAGTAAATAACTATGCCTTCAATGTTCCAGAATGCCTGCATGATCATGTTTACTATAAAAGTCACATTTATTAATAATACTGAAATCACCAGTTTGAATTAAACCTTTAAGGTCAACACTCTAGAAGGGAGACTGAGAGGCAGAAGCCCCAGTACTATTGAAATATATCTCATTACAGAATGTAAAGCTCACTTTGAATTGGCTGAGGTCACAGTGACTCAGGGACAGAGCTGTGCTGAATCTCTGTTCTTCACACTCTTGACTGAATCTCAGCTTCCTTTCTGGTATTTAAGGGAAGGACACTGCACATCATGGGTCATGCATGTGCACAGAAACAAGTACCATATGAGTAAAACAAGAAGATTCAAGTTGACTGTTCTCCTACATTCACTAAAACCCTGCTGTTCCAGGAAAGTCCAGTCATGCCTCATTATGCCACAGGGCCAAGGACAAATTACTTACCTGAATTTCAAAAAAATCATGTGATGGAATCTATTTCCTGTAAATTATAGCTCATAAAAATAAATCTAAAGTTTACATCTTTGATAGGATCACTAAAATACCAAATTTTCGAAAGATTTTATCAATTTTGATGTTACCTTCAACTCTGCAGCTTACAACCCATCTGAGCCTACCCATTCTGGTGACTCTTGGTCATTTCCTCCCAGAAATTCACCATACTAGGTCAACTAAATGTGCTGGAGAACTTCTTCCCTTTCCCCTAGTATTGTGGGACATCCAGGGGGCATTCAAGCTGTCGACCTATCATTTCTGACCCTTGTCATCTTCTGTTACTATCACACAGTTCTTCAATAGCCTGCTTAATTCCTGTTGTTCATCAGATCTCCTCATTGGCTATATGTCATACCTCACACCCATCATGCACTTCTTCATTGCCCTCTGTGTGACATCAATTTTTGATCCTTTGGAGATTATAATGTTCCATATCTGAGGCCACACAGCCACACTGGTAGAATTATGATTAAAGCCTGCCACTTAATAGGTACTTTATTATAGTACAATACAGTATAATTTTAAGGTACTTTGGATTTTTTTAAAGTGTCTTTAGGTATACTGTCCCAACTGCTATTTATTCACAACAAACAAATAAGGCTATTTGTTTACAAAAAACAAATAAGAAATAGTGAAATAACAGTATTATTCTAATTTTGCACATAAAGATGCTAAAGTTAAAGGCTACATTCTTTCTGAAGTTTCTCTTTATGATCTTTATGATCTGAAGATCATAAAAGACAAAGCCAGGACACAAGCATAATTCACAGGAGTATAGATTTAAAGTTAGAATAAGCCTTAGAGATATATTTAGTGATAGTCCAACCCCTTCATCTTCCCTTTGAGGAAACTGGGGCCTAGCAACATTAAGTGCCTAGCCCAAGGTGACAATCTAGCAAGGTTAAGTACCTAGCCTAATAAATGTCAGAGATGGGATTTTAATCCAGTTTCTCTGTGTGCTGAGCCTATGTTGATCTAGTTCAAACCCCTGATTTTATAGAGGAAGAATCTGAAGCGCAGAGAGCTGTTAAATGTCCCACCCAAGGTTACACCAATAGTAAGCAGAAAAGCCAAGATTTGAAGCGAAGGTCCTTGGACACAAGATCCATTGTTCTTTTGGATACACTAGTCTAGTTCTAGGGCATCTATGCAATTTAGTGGATAAAGTGCTGGGACTGAAGTCAGGAAGACTCCTCTTCCTGAGTTCAAATATAGTCTTAGACACTAGCTGTGTGACTCTGGGCAAGTCACTTTAACCTGTTTGCCTCAGTTTCTTCATCTGTAAAATGAGCTGGAGAAGGACATGGCAAATCATTCCATTATCTTTGCCAAGAAAACCCCAAATGGAGTCACAAAGCATCAGACACAACTGAAACAATAAAACAACAACTCTAATTTCTGGTTCCAGGACCAATAACTTTTTTCAGACTATATTATATTCTTTGGGAGGGGGGGGGGTTCATATTTATTTATTTATTTTAAAGTTTTCCCCAGTTACATGTAAAAACAATTTTAACATTCATTTTTAAAACTTTGAGTTCCAAATTCTCTCCTTTCCTCCCTCTCCACCTATCCCCCATTGAGAAAGCAAGCAGTTTGATATAGGTTATACATCTGTAGTCATGCAAAACATATCCATAATAGCCAACTTGTGAAAGAAAACATAGACAAAAAAACTCAAGAAAAATAAAGTTTAAAAATATGCTTCAATTTGTATTCAGAAACCAGCTCTTTCTCCCACTATAATATATTTCTAACTCCACAGTGAGGTAATTAATTTTAATATAAGCCATTTGAATACAGGCAGCGTGGCCTAAAAGATGGAAAGCTCACTTTAGGCTCAAGAAGATCTGGTTTGAGTCCTGCCTCTAAAACATAATGGCTATGTGACCCTGAGAGAATCAGTTGTTCTTTCATTGATCAAGGAAACTCTTTTTGGATGACAAATTGCATGACATTTCTTAGTTCGCACTTCTGGGGTTCCATCTGGACCAAAAAGAAAGCAAAACATAAATAGACATCTCTCATCTTAGAGATTACATGTGTTCCAGTAAAGTTGTGTATAAACAAACCCTATTTTCTCTTCGATTCCCATCATAAAATCACAAATATGTTCCCACAGGAAAAAATATGCCAAGTAAAGGAAGTTAAGATGTTTTAGAAAAAATTAGGACAATAACCAACCCAATTTAATGTTGAGCATAAACTGTAAGTTTTATGTCTTTTGTAATAATCATAGGATCATACCCTGTTGAAATTGGAAGAGACTATAAAAGTCATTGAGTCCAGTCCTTTCACTTTCACAGGTGAGAAATCTGAGACTCAGAGCTTAGGTGACTTGTCCATAGTCACATTGGTAGTAAGTGGCTAGGCTAGGGTTTGAACCAAGGTCTTCTGACTTTTCAGAGAAAGAGAGAGAGATTTTTCCCCATCCAAGTTTATAGACTGAAATCTATCCATGGATCTTCAAACCCAAGTTCAAAACTCCTGGCATAGAGGAAATTTCTCACCGGGGATCCACTCTCTTGATTGTTTACTATTTCTCCCAAACCATTATTTCAGGTTGGGATAGCCTCAGCCACAAGGTTTCACTTCACTCCTTCCTCTCCAACTATTACCACCTCTCCTACCCTCTCCTCCACTTCTGGAACTACGACCCATGATTAACTCAATGCTTCCATTCATCCTAGTTAGAATATGTCAGTCTATTACTCTTTGGCCCCACTCACCAATCCTTTAACTTTCCAGATCAAAGTGCTCTTCCTTGGTCACAAATCCCCTATATGTATTGGCATCCTTCATTAGCTCCTTAAGAGTAGCGTCTGTTTTTGCTTTGGGATTTGTATCCCCAGCATCTAGCACAGTCTTTTATACTTAATAAGACTTAATAAATGTTTATTTTTCATTCATTTATTCCCTTAGAAACCACAATAATCTTGTCCTTGCCTGGGGATCATCCACATCTGAAACTATCATAGCCCTGAACCTACTCCTATTTTTCTTTTATATTTATAGTTTTTAATGAGTAGAAGGGCAATTTCATCAAGAGGTCTTTAAGATGACTTTCCCCCAATTGGAAGCATGTTCAAGTTTAAAGCTTTCAATTCCTGTCAAGCAAAGATGTTTCTCCATAAATCCTGAAGTTTTAATGTTGTGGTTTTCACATTTACTTAGCACAAGGAAAGCCTGCATAGTTTTCAAGTCGTGTTGAATTCAGACTTTACCCAATAAAATGATTGCTGCAGATACACAGTTCTTATGAAGCTCTCCTGGAGCTATCATCCGAAAGCCAGATAAGCCCCAGCACAGAAGCTCCATGAACTCTCAAAGGCATAGTTTTGCAATGCCAGAAAAAAATAAGTAGGCACACAGCAGTCCACGGTGTAGGTGAAAGCAAAGACTCATCCAACCACTGAGGCAAAAAAAAGCAAAATATCAAGCAATCATTCTTTCAGACAATACAAAGGTTCAAATTCTCCCCCGCCTGGACTAGCAGTGTGATCCTAGGAAAGTCACAGACTTTCTGGGCCTCAACTTCCTCATCATTAAAATGAGAGGTTTGAACTCCGTTTCTAAGTTCCCTTCCTGGACTAAATCTATGGTGCTGTGTTCCTATCCAAGTGCAAGCATGAATTGAAGGCTGACTTGCTATGTGCCAGTCATTGTGCTACATGCTGGCAATATAAAGATAAAAATGGAAGTCCCTGCAGAAGCTTGCATTCTAACAAAGGAAGAAAATAAACAACCTTGGGTATAAACAGAACAATTTTTTTTTTTACCTATAGAATTATTATTCCTTTGCTGCCACATCAGTGGTCTACTCAAGCTGCGTGACCTTGCTCCTGTATGCTGATAAGAGGAGAGAAAAGTAGGGAGAAATGCTGTACATAATGGTGGCAAAAATAAGCAAACAGAAATTTAGAAGTAAAGATGGAAAATAATGATATTAATTTTGTTTATTTGGTCTACCTTCTTTAAAATACAGAGGGATACAACTAAGCTGAATGAACCTAGCCTGTTCCACTGGGCCTGCCAAGATCTCCCTAAAACATAGAGCAAATTGTTTAAATGTTGGTGGAGTTCTATAAACTCCTAGTAGTTGGGCTTATCAGGTGAAAATATTTCATATTTTTAAAATAAATACCTAAAAGTCCAAATTACTACCAACACACACACACACACACACACACACACACACACACACACACAGTACAACACACTCATCAATCCAGATACCTCATCTTTCATCTTGAAAATTTGGGTAGAATGTATAAGAAAATAACAGAACTGACAGACTGACAGTGTGCTGCATTTCACCACACTTGAAAGAACCCTGACAAGAGACCCTTAAATTTCAGTTCCAAAGAAATATGTGACCAGCCTTACAATGGAGGCTCTCAGAGCTCTTTGTAGAATGTAACAGTGATTACCCTGGCTCCCACTGCCTGATAACTAGGAATGTTTTATTTTACCCCTCTCCCAGAGTTCTCAGGCACCTATAAAGGGGTTTGGGGATATCTAATCTCTCTGTTCTTGGCTCCAACCCCCACCAATGGTTTTCCCTCTCATTGCAGGAGGAATGCCTATACCCCAGGTCCATTTAACCACATAACACATACTTAACAGCCAGATTTTTGTTCAGTCATGATCCCATTTGGGCCTTTCTTGGCAAAGATATTGGAATGGTTTGCCATTTTCTTCTCCAGTTCATTTTACAGATGAGAAAACTGAGGCAAACAGGGTTAAGTAACTTGTCTAGGGTCACACAGCTCATTAAGTATCTAAGGCTGGATTTGAACTCGGGTCTTTCTGACTCCAGGCCTAGTGCTGTATCCACCCCACCACCAATAGTCAGATTAACTTTTACGAAAGTATATGAAGTTCAAAGGTATAGCAAGAACAACCATATTATATCCCTCAACACTTGGAGCCAAACCTCCCATTCCCACTCCTGCACGATTTCATATTCTGGGAAAGGGAAAGGAATTGGTTCACAGCTCAGTTCATTTCCAACATAACACAGTCTCTAATTTCCACCTTGAACTCCAGTCATAGGCACTCTGACTTTAAAATATTTTTAATAACTATTTCAACATAATTGTTTTTCTTAGCAGTCTGATACATTTTATGCATTTAAAAATATTCAGAGAAAGGGTTTGCAGGTTTCACCAAATTATCAAAGGGGTCCACAACACAGAAAGGCTGCTCTGAGACTATAAATTGCCAGCTTGCCCTGGTTTAGAGAAATTTAGAGAATTCCTAAAGTTTGTGGGTTTTTTTTAAATTTTATAATCATCAAACATTCCAATATGCTAAAAAGAAGGAAAAGCAGTCTATAAAAAAACTGTGAACTTCTGTTACATATACTCTTCTTCATAACATAATATTTTTGAAGAGATTATATTCAGGAAACATAGCACAAGGGCAAGTATAGAAGGAAGATGGAATTATAAAAGGGAGCTAATTTATTCTCTCTAACTGTGGGGTGCAAAACTTCAGCTGGCCCTGTTGCTGCTCAGCTGTCTTTCTCACCCTTTTGACTTTCTGTCATTCCCAGAAGTGTTCAGAGGACAACAAAGATGATTGTTCTGGAGTCCACACGTAGAAGAAACAGTGGAAGGAGCTTAAGATGTTTTGCTGAGAGAAGACTCAAAGAAGTCAAGGCATGAGAGCTGTCTCCAAGTATTTGAATGGGCCTCTCATTGAGCAGAGGTATCAGATTTATTCTGTTAAGCTCCAGAAAACAGAACCAAGAGCAAAGAGACACACATTTAGACTCAATATCAGGAAAAACTTCTTAATGGTTAGACCTGTCCAGAGGTAGAGTGGATTATCTCAAGAGGAACTGAAATGTCTCAACCCTTAATTTACTGAGAAAACTGAGGCCATTTGATATGAGTTCTCTTCTAATTTCTTCATCTCGAGACTCTTCGCTAGCATCCCCCACTTTCTCCCCTTTTCCCTCACTCTACAATAAAGAGGTGGCCATCTCCATCTCTTCATTCCTCTCCAGGATGTACTCCTGACCTCCTGGACTTTCTCTACAATCCCCAGGTTCTGGGTTCCTCCATCTTTTCCTTAGGCTTCCCCTTTTCAGCTCCCTCCCCCACTACCTTAGGGGTAACAAATGTCTCTCCGCTTACATTTGTATTCCAGGAAGTTATCACAGAGGCTAGTACAGAATAAGTGCTTAATAAATGCTTATTGACTTGCATTAGATGTATCTAACAATGACTGGTAGGCATTGCACTGAACTCGTTATCCTTGGAAAACTCACCTCCTTTTCTGAAATTCCTGATATCTGTAGAAGGCACCATCATTATTCTAAACTCTCAAGTTGATAACCCCAGCTTGATCCTGAACTTCTCATTCTCCTTTGCCTCAAATATCCTATCAATGGCTAAATCTTTCCATTTTGAATGCCACATCTCTCACAAACAGCTTCTCTCTTCTCCACAACTACCACAATAGTTTAGACCATCACTTCTTTTTTTTAGAGTTCTTCAACTCTTTTTTTATTTTTATTTCTTTTTTTATTTTATTTATTTAATATATTTGGTTTTCAGCATTGATTTTCACAAGAGTTTGAATTACGAATTTTCTCCCCATTTCTACCCTCCCCCCAACTCCACGATGGCATATAATCTGGTTGCCCCATTCCCCAGTCAGCCCTCCCTTTTATCACCCCACTCCCCTCCCATCCTCTTTTCCCTTCCTTTCTTGTAGGGCAAGATAAATTTCTAGACCCCATTGCCTGTGTATCTTATTGCCTAGTTGCATGCAAAAACTTTTTTTTGTTGTTTTTGAAGATCCGTTTTCAAAACTTTGAGTTCCAAATTCTCTCCCCTCTTCCCTTCCCACCCACCCTCCCTAAGAAGGCAAGCAATTCAACACAGGCCACATGAGTATCATTATGCAAAACCCTTCCACAATACTCATGTTGTGAAAGACTCACTATATTTTGCTCCTTCCCAACCCATCCCCCTTTATTGAATTTTCTCCCTTGACCCTGTCCCCTTTCCAAAGTGTTTGTTTTTGATTACCTCCACCCCCATCTGCCCTCCCCTCCATCATCCCCCCCTTTTTTATCTTCTTCCCTCTTCTTTCCTGTGGGGTAAGATACCTAATTGAGTGTGTATGGTATTCCCTCCTTAGGCAAGGAACACTTTTTTTAAAATAGCAAAGATACCCTTACTAACAACCTGGAAGGAGAAATAGAGAGTGGAGGAGATTCTCCATAGTTCCCTTGATTTCTCTGAGAAGCCAGGATTCAGTAATTCTCTGCTGGATTCCCTTCATAAACCAAGCCAAGAAAAGGAAAGGACCCTCACTGATAAAAGACTTAAATTCAGTCTCTGGGAAAAAATCCTTCATAGTCCACTGCACTTGAGCCACAACTGCCACTGTACTTTCCAACTCTTTCATGTCCCTCTCCAGAAAGAGTTTTTAAATAATCACTGCTTCCTCTGCTCCTGATCCCATGATAAGATAGCCCCCCTTGTGCTACTGTCCTTAATATTTTGCCAACACCCAACCTGAGATTACTCCCACCATGTGCCTTCTTCACTGCTGTTCATGAGCTATTGAATGGAGTTGAAAAAAAATTACAAAATTGTACTGGGCCCACTACAAATTTATCATCTTATCTCAGTTTGACCCTCACTGCAGTCATTCCACTCCTCAACTCCTTCACTATTTCACTGGTCACAGTGTCTTTTCCAAACATTCCTGCTTCTCCTCAAACTTCCCATAGTACCCCCCCTCCCACCAGCCTGTCTGCTGAAGACATAGTCAAATATATCACTGAAAAAGGGACAACTCATTGATGTCTCCCTCTTCTTACCTCCTCCTTATTTCAGACTTATCCAGACTTCTTTCCCCCATGATCGTTTCATTCCTATATGTAATGAAGAGCTGGCCCTTCTCTTTTCTAAGACCAAGCCTCTATATCCACCCTTCATCCTATCTTGTCCCATCTTCTTCAGGAGATTCTTCCCACTATCATACTTACTCTTTCTTCATCTTCAATATCTTCCTATATGATCCCTGCTCTGTTGCCTACAAACATGACCATGTGACTACATTCTTAAAAAAGAAAAAACTGCCATTTGACTCTGCCATCTTGGCAAACTATTGTCCTATATAGTTACCCCTTTCTCAGTAAAATTTTCTAAGAAAGCTATTTATACCAGCTGCATCTACTTCCTCTCTTTTCACTTTCTTAACTCAATCTATCTTCCGATAGCAGTAAACTATAACTGCTTTCTCCAAAGTTATTAATGTTAAAGAAAAATCCCTGTGAACTTCTAAATGGAAAAATTCAGATCCAAAAGGGACACCTGCAATGAACCAGAGTCCAATCACAATTTACACAGATTATAAATGCATTTATTTGTCTGAAAAGAAGAAGCTTGCAAGCTGGAACAATGTCTGTTCTGTAAAGCCCATTTGGAAAGAGTTATTTATACTTTTTGAACAAAAAGGAGCCAGGGAATTGGAGGAGAAAGGCAGGAATCCTTCAAGGGGATAGAGAGATGCAGGAGGAGGAGAGAGGAACTATAACTGTTAGAGATGTGGCCCTTTGATACACAAATCAGCCTGACCCTTCAAGGCTTGGGTACAAACAATAAGGTTAGGGGATGTAACACAGGAAGTCTGCAGATAAGGATGTCCCTTGAAGGTCCATAAACCACCAGATGGCTCAGGGTCAGTTTCAAAGCTGTTATGATCTTAATTGGCTTCAGAGTTGATGATTTTCTGCATGTCCAGCTAGGTTTACTCTCCATCACCCCAAAGGATTGTTGGTATATCAAGTCACTCTGTTCTCATAGAGTTCTTCTGTTCACCTTTATAACTGGGAGAGGAGGGAAAGGAGGGAGCTCAAGCAAATCAAGGTATCCATTTTCACACTAATGGTTAACCAATTGTTGATGGCATTTCTCAATCATCCTTCTTGACATCTCATTAGCTTTTGACACTATTGATAACCTTATTCTTTTGGATTCAGTTCTCTATGATTTCATTGCACTGTTCTCTCCTGGTTCTCATCCTATATTATCTGCTATAAATAGCTAATTATGTGACTTGCTGTCTTAAACAAAATGGCAACTGTACTAAAATCCTCTTAGAACACCTACTGCAGTTCCTGGAACTCCATTTCCCATGTCTATACTTTCGTACTTCCTCAAAGTTCATATTCTATAAGAAGCTATTCTCTGTCTCTCTAGTACTTTTTTGAAACCCTAAGATTATTTTCCCTCTGTTCTTGATTTATTGTGTATGTTTCTAGTTATTATTCACGTTTATCTCCCTCTGTTGGAATGAGAGCTTCTTGAGAGCAGAAACTATCTTTGCCTTTCTTTATATTCCCAGCATTTAGCATAGTAAGCACAAAGTAAGCATTTAATATATTCCTGTTAACTGATTGACCATTGGATATCTCTCCCTGAATGTTCCATAGGGGCAGTTAGGTGGCACAGTGGATAGAGTACTGGGCTTGGAATCAGGAAGACTCATCTTCCTGAATGCAAATCCAATGCTGCTTGCTTCGGTTTCTCATCTGTAAAATGAAATGTCAAACCACTTGAGTGTCTTTGCCAAGAAAACCCCCAAATGTGGTCATGAAGAATTGGACACACAGTTAAATAATAACAAATTTCCCATAGTCATCACAAGCTCAACATGGACAAAATGAAATTCATTGTCTTTCCCTTAACTCTCTCCCCTTTTCTCAGTTTCTCTGTTTGTACCAAAGGAACCACCATCTTCCTTGTCATCTGGGCTTACATCCTTGGAGTTATCCTTTACTCTTGCTTGCCCTCACCCAGTGTTTCTAAGTACTTGCCAAGTCTTAAAGATTTTTCCACCACATTTTTCTCTTCCATCCCCTTCTCTTCACTCACCAGCCTAGTTCAGGCTCTATCTCTCATCTAGACTATTATAATAGTCGCCTAATTTAACTTGACTCTAACCTCCACAAAGTTGATGAATTTATATTCCTAAAGCACAATTCTGACTATACAAATCCTCAAGAAGTTTCAGAGCTTCCCAACTGTTTCTACTACAAAATTCAAACTCCTTTGTTTATCATTTAAAGCCCTTCATAATCTGGCT
Organism: Trichosurus vulpecula; assembly: GCF_011100635.1. Lineage (NCBI taxonomy): Eukaryota > Metazoa > Chordata > Mammalia > Diprotodontia > Phalangeridae > Trichosurus > Trichosurus vulpecula. The sequence goes on from NC_050573.1 coordinate 200,923,636, forward strand.
TTGACCTAGTTATTCAGAATAATTTCATATTGATCCCTCTCACTTTCTACAACTGGCCAAGAGGCTAAAACCCCTCTCCTCCATAACTAAATGTTCTTTTTTATTACCTTTTGTTTCTTGGAATCCCTAGCCCCTTCAAAATTCAGCTCAGAGGCTACCTCCTACATAAGGACTTTCCTGAAGACCTCAGTTACAAGCTCTTCCTCCACCCTGAAATTCCTTTTTATTGACTAAGTATGTGTTTTTCTTTACTTATCTGTCTACTAAATGAAGTTCAAATTTGAACAATTGGCATTCAAGATCATTTAATCTGGTTCTACTCTATCATTTCAACCTTACCCCTACCTTTTCAAGCAATATATAAGCACCTACTATGTGCCAGGCACTTTGGAAACAAAGATAGAAATGATACAATCAGCAAAAAAAAAGACAGAAAAAAGAAACACATAAATGACATACTATATTTAAAATGCACAAAAGAGAACAAGAGAAAACTGAGAATGGGACACAGAGAAACAGAAGAATATTGGTCCTACCATATTATATTTAATTTGTCCTTTAAAAAACAAGCTATACATAATAACATAATAGAAATAGTTTTATGGGTAGTCCTCTTATCATTTTTTCAATATTTGTAATGTTCATAATAAAAAGAGAAAACATTTAAAAGAGAGGGTTTATTAGAATGAGAGGAAACAATTCTCAAGGTAAATTTTTCTGCTAAAATTAACATTTGCTGTTGTTGCTTGTCCTTCATTCTTAAAGAGGGCTATGACATCGGGAACATGATGTCATAACTTGAAAGTGAACTGGATTTAAGTGAGGCAGGGCCATGCAAAGTCACCAGCCTCACTCTCTCCTCTGGAGCCATCTGGTTCCAGTGGCCAGATACAGATTAGGATGACTCAGGATGGCCTCAGATGCAGTGGGAGACCTTGGCCTTTTTGAGTTAAGGTCTTTCATAGGTCTCAGTTTTCCTGAAGCAAAACCCATTCAGTGATTAAGGCTAGGTAAAAATGAGGCAAAGCATGGTATCTTTTACCAAGTCAAAAAAATTAATGAAATCAATCTGAGAGGGGAAGATCCTCAGGGTTTCTAGACAAAATAGAAACAATTGCTATTTATACTCACTCTGAGCCATCAGAACCCAAACAATTACCAAGCAATGCTTGGGTTGGGGTATTATCTACAGAATTAGCTAGCTGAGATAGGTGGCAGCCATTTATTTTAAGATAGCCATGCCCATTAGAAAAGGAGTTGAATGGAAAGAAATCCATACCTGAGTTGCTCACAAATGCCACCTGGTGTCTGTATCTGTCATAGCTCCTAAAACCTCAATGTTAAGTAATGTATTATAACAAAATACTTTGCTACTAATTAAATTACTGAAATGATTCAACCAACAATTGAGTTCACCTCTAATCTCATTTTCCCTCCCTTCATTTCTCAGGAGAACTAGGCTGTGATACCATTTCCCCTTGATTTGAAGAAGACATCCTCCTAAGGAAGCACTGCATTTCTAGTTTTCTTATTGTCTCTGGTGTTTCTCTTGAAAAAAAAATCTCCATCTCTTTTCACTGATATATTTGGTTTTGATACAACACACCTTGCAACAAATACTCAAAGAAATCCCCCTCAAACTCCTCACCTCTTGCTCTATGACTAGCCCACATCTTCCTCCAGCCATCTTTTAGGCTAATCCTAGAAAGCAAGCCATTATTAATCATATGCTACAGACTACTTACTGCCACTAAACACCTTTCTACATCCTACCATGTCATTTTGATTCTTCAGTGATTGTCCATGGTTGCCAGTTACATAGCATTTCTTCCCCCCAGCAACAGCCAGGGATCATTGAAAGTATTGTGTAACTGCCCAAGTTAAATCTAGACCATTCCTACTTTCGACCTAACTCTTTCTTCTATTTGCCCGAAGATATATGTATCAGCAAATTAATTACTACTGAGGGTCCTAATACGGGAAGTCCCACGTCCTATGTCACAGACCTGTGATATCACGGGGTTTACCCCTAATTGTTTCCATTAAATTCAACATACCCTTATCAGACATTTGTGAAGCTCAAAAGAGGCAATGGGTTAAACAAAAAATGTCATAGTCTCAACCTCAATGAGATTGTAATGTAGTAGCAAGTGGAAAAGAATAATATGTATAGAAGTAAGTAAATATAAGGCAATTGGAGGATAAAGAAAAAATCAGTAACTGGAGCTATTGTTTAAAAAAACAACTTATGGAAGAAGTGGTAACTAACCTGAACATTAAAGGAATCTAAATGTTCTAATAGTTGCAAATGAAGGAATACACTTCAAGCATGGGAAGAGGGTACAGAATGGGGAAGCTCAGAGGCAGTATGGCATGAAGATGATAGGGAAGTGGAATGGTAGGAGGGACACTCTTATCAAAGACCAGGATCCTAAGGAGTGCAGGTGGCATGGCATGAAGTCAACCTGAGATAATTTTCCATTAAAGAGTTCCCATTAGAAAGATAGCTGGCTCTACAATGGTTTAAAACACAAAGTATGTTTGAAAAAGGCCTCAAAAAGACTTTGGAAGTTGAAATAACCTCAGCAGTGAACAATCTCCAATATGAAGCTGCCTAGTTTTAATTTCCCCAGCCAACATGGAAATGGGTTCACAGACCTAATGGCACCTTTTGTCAAACATGTTGCTTCAGTGACTTAGGAATCTGTTAATATTCGAGATCAGTGAAGAACCCATGTCTCCTAAGTTATAGTCTCTTATTGTAGCTCATATTCATTCGGATTAAGTTTAGGTAGAGATAACCTGAATTAATTGGGTCATCAAGGCAATTGCTTCTCAACTTAATTATTGTTTAATGAGGCACTAAATCTAATAACCAGTGCACTTTAAGAAGCAAACTTTGCTAAGAAACTGGTAATTAAGCCTTGCTTAGATACGAGTGGTAATGCTTCTCTAGCTTCTTTTATTAAAAAAAAAGTTACTTCCCCATTGTCAGAGACAACAAGAATTGATGATTATATATCACTTCATGGCTTATAAAACAAGTTGTACCTGTCATTTCATTTGAATGGATTCTAGCAAGTCACCCATGAGTTACATAGTATGAGCATTGTCACTTCCATTTGAAAAGTAAGAATCAGGGTTGAAGTAATTTGGTGAAGGTCATCTATTTAGTAAGTAGCAGAGCCAGGTCATTTCCTGAAAACAAAGTGATCTTTCCACTATACCACAACTAATCAAACAGTGGTATCAGAAGATTTTTTCTCATTGGATCTCAGGTCAAGTGACTCAAAAAGTCACAATAACTCTGTAGCTGTAGCTTTGAAATAGCTGCCAAGCCATGTATTCTTTGGGATCTCCTCATCTGCTCCCCTCCATGAATCCCCACCTAGACACAGAAATCAACAAAATTACACAGAATGTTAATGGCTTCTGCCAATATGGTCATTCTCATCTATCCTAAATAAACCCCTATGAAGGGGTTCATCTAATGCAAATGTGATAGCTTAATTAACACTGTGGTCACACCAAAGCTGGACTGCTAACACCAGACTGGTTTTTCCCAGCCAACATGCTGGCATGAAGACAAGGCCTGTAGGAGTAAAGCATGAAAATGAAATTCTATTTTTTTTAATTTCTTATAATAGATAGAGACTGGACCCTCTATTTCACTTATATAGGCAATTCTTAGATGAGGAAACTTCCTCCACTGATGTGGGTCAGCACTTTCTCTGCAACTTATAGTCTTAGAGAGTTGTCTTGAACATTGACAGCTTAAATGACTTGCTCAGTTCACGTCGTTAGTATATATTAGAAAAAGACTTGAACATGGGTCTTTCTGATGCCAAGATCAACTCCCTGTCCATTAAATCATAATATCTCTCTCTCCCTTTCTTTTGCTCAGTATGTAGAATTCTGTGATCTGGCAAAATTTAAGAGACCCTTTCACTTTTTTATGAAAAATTAGTTTTATCAAAAATAATAACACAATGTATACCTATGAAGTACTTTGAATAAATTACCTTTTTTGCTTCCTATTAGCAACTCAATGAGGTGTATATGTGACAAAAATGGAATTCAAAGCCACGTCTACTGATATCAAGTCCATTGCTACATACCACCAAAGGACAAAAAGAACGGTAATGGTTGTGGCATATCTCTCAATCTTTAAAAAAAGTTATCATTTTATGCTGTCATATGAGATACACACGAGAGATTATCATACTTAATCTTTATTGATTGATTGATTGTTCTGTGATTCTGGGTATTTGGCAGCATATCCATGACTCTCAGGTTGATACCATGGAGGATAGCTGTCAGAGGGACTTTCCTACCATTTACATTCTCACCATCCCACATGACCCTACATAAAGGTCCTGAGGAGTCAAGAGGACACATGTACTGATAGAAAATGAATCATTTTCTCATATTGTTGTGGACATAGCCAGGAAAGTACTAAGCAGGGATTGCTGGGTAGGGAAACTGCAAAGAGAAAAGAAGCTTCAGTGGCAACAGGAAGACGCGATGATGGCAGGGCTGCCTAAAGAATGAATTAAGCAAACTGGGACCTGTAGAATGTTTTTTGAAAAATATATTAGGGGCAATATAGGTACCCAGGATTAAAAGTAGAAGGAAGAATTGTGCTGAGAGAAAACACAATAAGGAATAAAAAAAAGTCAGTGGCAAGATCTAGACTCAGGGAAAAGGATAGTCTGTCTGAACTGATCCCAAGAGTGGCAGAAGTTGAGCACTTGGGTTAATAAAATTTCACCTATTGGTGCATAGTGTCTTTTGTAGGATTCTGTATTGAACAGCTTAAGAGGGAGCTCAGCCTGGGGCATTCTCTGCAACCACTTCTTTGTCTAAACTTTATTGCTAAATAATAATAATAATAATAGATATAAAATATTTTATAATATAAAATATGTTTAAATATATTATATAGCATATTATATGTTATATTAATATAATACAAATGAGTAGAATTTAAATACTAAAATAATTAATAAAAGAGTAATAATAAATAATAATAAAATTGCTTTATGTTTAGCACTGTTGATAATCTCAGCTGCTCACAGAAGGAAAATTAATATCCCTAGAGGAGAACTAAAACATGAGCAAATTCACATTTTTTTCCCAGAGATATCCACTGGGTGTACTCAAACATAAGCCCTAGAGAGTATTGATTATTAAGAAATCCACATATTATGAATAGTTTCATATGCATCCAGAGTTCCTTTTCTTGCATGTTATGCTAGATTATACTGGTAAATTAAATAATTGGCTCTCTGAAAAAAAATCATGCACATAACACAGGTTTAAGTTTAATTTGCACTATTAACATGTTCTTCACCACTTTCTTAAGTCTAGACATCAACAACACAATAAATTAAGCCCTTTATTAAATTAAATTAAAATATTAAATTAAGACCTTTCTCATTATTAGGGTAGGTAAGAGTATATATAGACAGAGGGCACAGGTGTGAGTTGAATATGAAGGGATGGTATCTAAAAAATAAAATTAAGAAGTGAGAGAGGAATGTACTGGGAGAAAGAGAAAGGGAGAGTGTATTGGGGATCCTTGAAGAGTTTGGCCTTTGTTTCCTTTGATTAATTCAGTGTCTTTGATTGAGTCTTACTAGGTGCTAAGCCCCAAGCCCAAACCCCTATCTATTAGGTGCTAAGCCTATGTGGGTGTGAATTGGTAACTAAGGTGGAGCTCCAGGTGGGGCCAATGAAGGGAGGTGCTAACACAAGAGCCAATCCTACAAGCCCAAGTTCTGGTCACTCAGATGACGCTTGATGATGTCTGAAACTGTATAAAAAGGGAGGGCAGAGATATTTGCTTAAGGCTCTCACTCCTGGAGGTGTGGGACTCTGGGCAGCCATTCTAAGGGCCTTCTGGCTGAACTCAGATGTTGATGGTTTTCTTGGTAACTATGAATTGTATTTGGTCTGTTTGTAATTTGTTTATATTTGCTCTGAAGTTCAGGGTGCTGGCTTTTTCCCCTGAACTAAGTGAATGGTGTTTGTATGCTGGATTAAAGTAAGATTGTTAACCCCTTAATGTTGCTTTCATTAGTAAAGCAGATCAAAAGAACCTGGGCTTGCAGTGTTTTGTGAGCTGGTTGTTGGTTTTTCAGCCCCACAGCAGCTGCTAGCCATATTGTTGAAACAGAGAGATGGAATGGAGTAAATTATCTTACATAAAAGAGGCAAGAAAAAGCTTTTACAGTTGAGGGGAAGAGGAGAGTGATGACAGGTACTGAATGAACCTTAATCTCATCAGAATTCGCTCAAAGAGGGAATAACATACACACACAATTGGATGTGGAAATCTATCTTATCTTACTGGAAAGTAGGAGAGAAAGGGGATAAGAAAAGAGGGGGTGATAGAAGAGAGGGCAGAGTGAGGAGGGGGTACTCAGACACAAAACACTTTTGAGGAGGGACAAGGTGAAAGGGGAGAAAGAATAGAATAAATGGGGTGGGGAATAGCATGGAGGGAAATAGAGTTAGCAATACAAACTGTGAAAAAAAATTTAAGCAAGTTTCTTTGATAAAGGATTCATTTCTCAAATATGTAGAGAATGAAGTCAAATTTATAGAAGTAAAAGCCATTCACCAATTGACAAATGATCAAAAGACATCAGTTGGCAGATAAAATAATCAAATTTATCTATAACAATATGGAAAAAAAAGTTCTAACTCACTATTGATTAGAGAAATGTAAATTAAAGCAATTCTAAGGATTTACCTCATACCTATTAGATTGGCTAATAGGACAGAAAAGTTAAATGACAAATGGTGGAGGGGATATGTGAAAAAAATGAGACTTTAATGCACTATTGGTAGAGTTGTGAACTGATTCAACCATTCTGGTTTTTTTTGAGGGGGGAAGGCAGGGCAATTAGGGTTAAGTGACTTGCCCAAGATCACACAGCTAGTAAGTGTGTCAAGTGTCTGAGGTCAGATTTGAATTCAGGTCCTCCTGCCTCCAGGGCTGATACTCTACTCACTGTACCCCCTAGCTGCCCCCTGATTCAACCATTCTATGGAGCAATTTGGAACTATGCTCAAAGGGCTATAAAACCATGCCCACCCTTTGATCTAGCAATACCCCTACTAGGTCTGTTTTCCAAAAGACATAAAAAACCAAAAGGAAAAGGGCCTATACGTACAAAAATATTTATAGTGGCTCTTTTCTGGGGGCAAAGAATTAGAAATTGAGGGGGTGCCTATCAACTGGGTAAGGGGGTGCCTATCAACTGGGTAATAGCTCAACAAGTTGTGATATGTGATTATGAGGGGATACTGTTGTGCTGTAAGAATTTATGAGTAGGATGCTCTCAGAGAAACCTGGAAAGACTTACATGGGCTTATATAAAGTGAAATGTACTGTGTACAAAGTAGCAGCAATGTTGTAAGATGATCAGCTGTGAATGACATAGCTATTCTCTGCAATACAATGATCCAAGACAACTTCAAAGGACTTGTGATGAAAATTGCTATCCATTCCTAGAGAAAGAACTGATGGCATCTGAATGTGGATTGAAGCATCCTTTTTTTTCATTTTATTTCTCTTGAGTTTTTGTTGTTTTTTGTCTATGTTTTCTTGAACAACGTGACTATTATGGGTATGTTTTGCATAACCGCATGTGTATAAATTATATTGAATTGCTTGTCTTCTCAATGGGGAGGCTTTGGGGAGGGAGGAAGGTAGAGAATTTCAGTATCAGAGTTTTAAATGCAAATGCTGAGGATTGGTTTTGCATGTAACTGGGGAAAAATAATATGCTAAACAGAAAAGAAAGAAGAAATAAAAATAATAAAAATTAGAACTCGGCAAGTGAAGCTAATGACTCCATGAGATATTAAGAAACCATAAAACAAAGTCAAAAGAATTTTAAAAATGGAAGAAATGTGAAATATCTCATTGGAAAAACAACTGACCTAGAAAATAGATCAAGGAAAGATCATTTAAGAATTATGGGACTACCTGAAAGCCATAATAAAAATGTAGTGGAAAGGGGATAGACATCATATTTCAAGAAATTATCAGGGAAAACAGCCTTGACAACCTAGAACCATAAAATAAAATAGAAACTGAAAGAATCTACTAATCACCTCCAGAAAGAGATACCAAAATGAAAACTCCCATGAATATTACAGGCAAATCCCAGAGTTCCCAGATCAAAAAAAAAAAATACTTCAGTCAGAAAGAAACCATTCAAATGCTATAGAACCAAAGTCAGAATCACACAAAATTTATCTGCTTCCATTGCAACAGAGTGGAAGACTTGGAATATGATATTCCAGAAGGCAAAGAAGCTAGGATTACAACCAAGAATAACCTACCCAGAAAAACTGAGTACAATCCTTAAGTGGAAATAATGTCTGTTTAATGAAATAGAGGACACTCAAACTTCCTAAGGAAAATACCAGAGCTGAATAGAAAATCTGACTTTCAAATAAAAGACCCAAGAGAAGTATAAAAAGGTAAACATCAAAGAAAAATCATAAGGGATTCAAAAAGTTAAACTTTACAGGAAGATGATACAGCTAACTCCTAAGAACTTTATTAGTACTAGAGCAAATAGAAGGATTCTACATAGACACAGCACACAGGAGTGAGTCAATTATGTTGGAATGATCTCCAAAAAATGAGTGGGTGAAAAAGAATATTGCACTGGGAAAGGGAGAAGGGAGAGAAAGAGTTGGGAAAGTATTCTCACATAAAAAAAGCATGCAAGGAAGAGCTTTTATAGTGGAGGGGAAATGGTGGGGGACGTCAAGGAACACTTGAATGATGATTAAAATAATTCTGAGATAGTGCTTCACACCTATCAAATTGGCTAACGTGACAGAAAAGGAAAAAGACAAATGCTGGAGGGGATGTGGAAAAATAAATGCACTAATTGGTGGATTTATGAACTGATCTATGGAACTATGTCCAAAAGACTGTGAACTGAATTCCCTTTGACCCAGCTACACCAGTACTAAGTCTGTATCTGAAAGAAATCAAAGAAAAGGGGAAAGAACCCATATATACAAAAATGTTTAGAATAGCTCTTTTTGTGGTGGCAAAGAATTAGAAACTTAGGGGATGCCCATCAACTGGGGAATGGCTGGACAAGCTGTAGTATATGGTTGTAATGGAATACTATTGTGCTATGAAAAATGATGAGCAGGATGCTCTAGGAAGGAAGGAAGGAAGGAAGGAAGGAAGGAAGGAAGGAAGGAAGGAAAAAGGAAGGAAGGAAGGAAGGAAGGAAGGAAGGAAGGAAGGAAGGAAGGGAGTGAGGAAGGAAGGAAGGGAGGGAAAAAGACTTTAGGAACTTTTCTGACTTTTTCACCATGCCTCTGCCTTGGATACATTCCCCACCCCTTACCCTTTTCAGTTTCCTTTTGTATGTTGTCTTCTCCAATTTGATTATAAAGTAAGCTCCTTGAGGGCAGGGATGTTCCAGATAGGTAGGTAGATAGATAGATAGATAGATAGATAGATAGATAGATATTCATATCCCTAGTGCTTAGCATTATTCCTGGCATATAATAGGCAATTAATAAATATTTATTAACTTTAAAAAGTATCTGAATTATTCCTCTTTGTCAAAGAGAATCATATATTTTCTAATCGGGTATCTAAGCACAGTGGCAAATGTATCAATAAGTGGGAAAACAGAAAAATATCTCCCAATAAGTGCTACACCTATCACTTTGATGCCTGGACAAGTGGCAAGAGAGAGCACTCAGGACCTGAGGCTCTGCAGTGGGAAGACAGAGACTCCAGAATACTGTAGTCTCTGTGGTTATAGACAATAGGACACCAAGAAACTGCTGCTAGGGAGCTACGCAGAATGAGATGAGGGAGAGGAGTAAAATCAATCAGAGGAGGAGCTCCTCTGGGGTAGAAGAGGAAATGTGTCATATATAACTTTATACTTAACTAAACATTTTGTTAACTAGGTACTAAGCTCAATTGTTTCTATGTTGCAGGAGTGCCTGTGTGGTCAGTGCCCTTTAAATTTGTGTGCCATGGACAAGGTCTCAGTGACTACACCCTAGTTATGTCTTGGCTCATAACTGAAAAATATGATATAGTGGAGTGTACATTGAACTGAAAGTCCAAAGTTCTGAGTATACCATTGACCAGTTGTATAATGTTGGGCCAATCACTTACCTGACCCCCTTTAAACCCTATGTTTCTTGACTGTAAATTGAAAGATTTGGAGTCGATGATCTCTGAGGCTCTTTTTAGCTCACAAGTTCTTTGACTATAACAAGAGCATGGTTATCTGACTATACTTCCTTAATTATGGTCTAAAGCCTTAGCTTAAAATGGCCAGAGTCTCCGAATGCATTCTGTGCCATCTCCAGTCATCCTGATGAATATCAGGCCACTGGACCCAGATGGCTCTGGACCAGTGAGGCTGGTGACAGCCCTCTCTCACTCAATCAAAGTTGTGTCATCATTTCCCTGATGTCATGGTCCTCTTCAAAAACAAAGGACAAACACAATAGTCCAATAGATCTGTTTTGAACAGATCTGTTCAAAAGAATGCTTAGGTCAGGTGCTTTAAAATCCTAGTTTAGCAGCAAAACGAAAGCTTTTATTTCCTTTGCTATGTCAGGATGTGATACGGTTTCAGAGCAGGGTTTTGGGCTCCACTGGCACTTACACTTTCAAATTTAACAGAATTCTTGCTGGGTCCAGCCTGTTTCACTACAAAGACAATAATTTTAAACATGATATTCATTAACAGGAAATGTAGTTTAGGCCTACATGTCATCATGATGAATGTCATGGGGAAGAGGGGGATGATAACAAAGGAGAGTGACAGATGCAGTTGACCAGCATGGTGGATATATATTAGCCTAATACCAATTAGGACTGTACTTCTCAGCTCAGGAAATAGAGATTTTAAAATAGATTTCCTGGAGATTCTTCAGATCCTATAATAAACAATAATATTTGTAAGATCATGAATACATAAAAGGGGATACCATCACATTAAGGCTATGTGTACACAATAAAAACAACTCCAGTGGTTGATTTTTTGCAGCTTTTTCTGTCTGGGTTTTTTGAAACATATAGCAACCCCAAGTTTTCAGATTCTATCCTTTATAGATCAGTCAGCTTCCCTCAGTTCCATGAACACAGCCTGTATCCTTAATTCTTTCTAGCTAGGTTATAGATATGTGCTACTATTCACAATGATAATCAGGGGAAAAAAAGTGTTCATAGACTGGCACTGATCTATCATCTCTGTTGGAAGACCAATTCCAGAAGGATAGTCTATGGACAGTGGCGTGGCAATGTTATTCCCAGGAATGATATACAGCAGATCATCAGACACAGCCTGAAATTCTGGCTGGAGTTTAGAAATATATGAAGAAGTCTAGAGTAATCATCATCCCTGCAGAGTGGTATTCAATCAAAGCTGATTAAACACCTAAAGGGATTGAATGCAAATTACAGGTGCTGAGAAAAATGGCAAGCCCTGGTGACAGTATTAATGTCTATTTAAAAAAAAAAGGTCTAAAGCCACCAGATCATTAAGGTATAAGAAGACAATGACTTCAGGAGAAAAAAAAAACACAGCCGTTGTCCTCAGGGATAACTTAACATTGGCCTTCAAATCACACTGTCCTATGCATATTAGCGAAGGCTATTGCTTGGTCCTGGAAGAGTGGCAAGAGAAAGGATGTGATTTTCAAATAGACAGATTGCATTATTACCAAGCAGATATTTTCTTGGCATTTAATAGTCATTCCAGTGTAACCCAATGAGCAGCAAAGAGTATGTTACTTGACTCTCTGAGCTGCAGTTTCTTCATCTGTAAAATGGTAGTGATGGCACCTATAAGACCTACTTCACAGGGTTGTTATGAGGATAAAACAGGAGAATGAATTAAAGCACTTTATATATTTTAAAGTATAACATAAATGCCTATATTCTTATTTTAGCACTATACTAGGGGTCAATGATAACAAGATAAACTGAAAAACAGTATATACCCTCCAAGGGTTTACATTCTGCTTAATGAATACAATGTGCAAAATGAAAAGTAAGTACAAGACAATTTAAGGAGAAAGGATTATATCCATGTTGTAGAAAGTCAGATTGAGGTGGGAAACACCTCAAGTTTAAGTTCTTTATGAGAAAAGTGAGAGACATGGTCTGTGCTTCCTAAATGCTTAGCCTTTTCTAAAGCCTAAGCACACCAGTTCAGAAATTCATCATTTTAGTCGAATAGGACCTTGCAGTTTCAAAGCGCTCTATACACACTGTCTCATTTAACCCTCACAGCATCCCCTGTGAAACAGGAATGTGGACACTGAGATCACATGGCTAGTAGCAAAGGAAGCCAAGACCTGGCCCCAGGTCTTTCCATTTCAAAATCAGCATCCTAATCAAACAAAGCAGCCTCTCAAATTGACAGTTGTTAAATGTTCTTCTGTATGAGGTAGGAAGCAGTTAACTTTTTCTTATATAATGATGGATTGATTAACATAAGGAAGATGCCATTCTTTCAGTAAGTCTTTGTTAAACATCTACTGTCACACCCAAATTCTGATTAGTGGCCAATGACCTGATATGCTTACCAATTAGTTTTACTAATGACTAATCACATAAACTAATGACAAGATTGTTTTCTATTGGTAGTCTGTCCTATCAGGGGGTCCCATATATGGACTAATTGTTTGTGAATATTATACAAACGTTGTTTACCATCTTATACCAGATATATATAATATAGTATACATATGTATACATGCATATTTATCTTTATATTGAAAAAGAAATTATGAAAAACAAAATCAAAATGCTTCATCACAAAATGGTGGCCTAATACAAATGACGTAAAATATATCAGGGCCACAAACCTATTTTTATTACATTCCAGCCTCTGGCTGCTACCGTCCATGAAGCCAACCAGAATAGCCTACAACTAATATTGCAATTATCACCAACACAATCTAAACAACTATTCCAAATATGTGACGTTTACATCACTTAGTGTTAGAACAAATGCAATACACAATCATCAATATCACATCTAGCATCAATACATTTTAAAAATGTGCTTAAAACAGTAATGGCAATAGATCTTTCCAATTCTCCCATGATCTCTCGTTGCAAGTCTCTGCAGACTAAGCCAAGTACCAGTATAGGAGTAGAGTATATATGCGTGTGCGCACACACACACACACACACACAGAGACACACACACAGACACACACGTATACATATATACATATGTGTATGCCTATCTACATATGTGTATACATACATATTTACATATATATGAGAATTTCTTCCCACTGAGCAATCTTTTGCTTAATGCTAATTTTCATATCTTTCCTAGTATGTGTCTTTCTTTAAAAAAAAATACTTCCAATGAGGCATGTAAGTAGGTGGTATTCTTCACTGTCACATTGTCGATGTTTTGTACAACTGTGAATCCTTCTAATTATGACTGTGGTGTGGAAAGTAAAGCCTAGATTGCATGTGGCTGCTGGAGAGCTATGAGATGAAATGATGGAATGGATGCATGATGAGACATGAACAGACAAACAGTAGTAGGTCAAGAAAGCATGGACACAAAAACCACAGCACTTGTATATCTGAAGGGAGAGAGAGAGAGAGAGAGAGAGAGAGAGAGAGAGAGAGAGAGAGAGAAAGAGAGAGAAGAAGAAGAAGAAGAAGAAAGGAAGGAAGGAAGGAGGGAAGGAAGGAAGGAAGGGAGGAAGGGAGGGAGGGAGGAAGGAAGGGAGGAAGAGAGAGAAACAGAGAGAGAGAAAGAAAGAAATTAAGAGAAAGGAAGGAAGGAAGGGAGGAAAAAAAGGAGGGAAGGAAGGAGAGAGGGAAGGAAGGAAGGGAGGGAGGGAGGGAAGGAGGGAGAGAGAGAGCAAGAGAAAGAGAGAGAGAAAGAAAGGAAGGAAAGAAGAAAGGAAGGGAGGGAGGAAAAAAGGGAAAAAAGAAAGAAAGAGAGATGGGGAGAGAGAAAAAAGAGAGAGATAAAAGGAACGAAGGAAGGGAGGAAGGGAGGAAGGGAGAAAGAAAGAAAAGAAAGGAAGGAAGGAAGGAAGAAAAGAAGAAAGAAAGGAAGGAAGGAAGGAAGGAAGGAAAGAAGGAAGGAAGGAGGGAAGGAATGAAGGAAGGAAGGAAGAAAGAAGAAAGAAAGAAAGAAAGAAAGAAAGAAAGAAAGAAAGGAAGGAAGGAAGGAAGGAAGGAAGGAAGGAAGGAGGGAAGAAAGGAGGGAAGAAAGGAGGGAAGGAAGGAGGGAAGGAAGGAAGGAAGGAAGGAAGGAAGGAAGGAAGGAAGGAAGGAAAAAAGGAAGGAAGGAATGAAGGAAGGAAGGAAGGAAAGAAGGTAAAAGGAAGAAAGAAGGAGAAAAAAACTTGGCAGAATTCCATAAGCGAACAGTTTTAAGGAGACCTAGAATAATTGATCAGGTGCATCTGTGACCTGTACTGTATTCTCATTTCCTGTCCCAATAGCCTTTCCATCATGCTCCATCACATTTTGGATCCTTCAGTAATGTCCTGTCCTTTATCATCTGAATCAATTGAAAGTTGTATTGTGAGAGAATTTTAAACTCATCTACAGGCATAGAATTATTTCTCCTAAGTCTATTATTTAATTGGATTGCTACTTTTTCTCCTCCGTTTCTTAACACAAGTTTTCAACATTTCATTAAGTATTTCTATTACCTCTACTGCCTATTGATTATAAACCAGGTGAAATCACTACATAACTCCCTGGGTCTCCACTCAGTCCTTGACCTCATAGGCAATGAAATGTAATCTTTGATCACCCTCAGTCATTACTAGCCAGCCAAAATAACCAATTAAAAATTCTAAACCTTTAATAGTGAAATCTGTTTGGTTCATGTACACGAATAAAAGAAAGCTAGCCCAGTGTATGTGCAGTTTGTGGTTAAACAATAAATTTTCCTAAACTTATTATTGAGTGGGCCAATATAATCTATCTGCTAGATTATTCCCAGAGCCTAGCATTTGGTGATGAGCCAGATTACATTTTAAATGGTCAAGCCTTTTGGAAAATGGGGCAAAGCAGTACTATGCATCAAATAAGTACTTCTCTGATCTATAATTCAATTTTATCTTTAATACAAGATTTGATGGTTTGAATACCCAAATTTCTGATTTTTTTCATGTGTCCATTTTAATACAACTTGGTCTCTTTCACGGTCTTCCCTCATACCTTCTTTTCTTAACATGCTAATAGAATCCATCCTCTCACTCTCTTTTGCCTCTGGTTTTCCCTTAGTTGTATACTGATAAATGTCTTCAAATCTACTGTTTGGATTTTTCATTTTCCCACAGCTCTTGGCCCCAAACTTTACTGTTTTTTCTGTCCAATTATCATTTAGTCCATTAGCTATTACTCAAGAGTCCATATTTTATTCAGATTTTCCCTAGCAACCTTGTTGACAAATAACCACACTGCCTTTAATCCAGAGTATCATGCAGGTTTCCATCTCTGTTTCTGACCATTTGGTCACCACCGGATGGGCTGAGGGCAGGCTATTTGCCACTTCACTCCCCAAAAGGTTAAAATAGTCCTCCCATATGTGAATTAATCATTATTTTCGTTCTGTAGCTATTGCCTCTTTAGCTCTCTCAGCTTGGGGATCTCTCTGCCAAGGGGTTTGTCTGTTCAAGTAACATCTCTGTCGATAAAATAGATGGCATGTCAACAGTATGGGTTGCTTTCTCCTTGTGAAGATGGCTGATCCCTGTTCCCTCTACACTGGTTCTGCCAGTTAAAAGCTGTTTACACTTCACTGTCTGCATGGTGACTGCTCCAACATGTTTATCAGGAGAGATTTTGGGTCCATGTTAATATAGAAATCGCTGTTCACAATGTCAATGGGCTTGAGTCGAACTCTCAGTTTCCATGATAGTGTAATGTACTGATAGGGCCACTTTTTTCTATAATAACATACCTAATCTGAGGACCAGTCATGTTTTTGGTCCAAAACTCTTCTTTCTCATTATCTCTCTTTGGCTTAGTCCATCAAATCATAAAATCTTTCTAGCTCTTTTCTGGTTTAAAAGAGGACTTAAAAGTGGATAGAGCTCTGGGGCCTGGAGTCAGAAAGACTCATCTCCTTAAGTTCAAATCTGGTCTCAGACACTTATAGCTTTGTGACCCTGGGCAAGTCACTTCACCCTGTTTGCCTCAGTTTCTTCACCTGTAAAATGAGCTGGAGAAGAAAATGACAGACCCCTAGAGTATCTCTGCCAAGAAGACCCTAAATGGGGTCACAAAGAGTCTGACATGACTCAAACAACTGGACAACAAAAATACAAAATAAACATATAAATATAAGTGAGGATATTGGAACCAGGGTCATGGACTATTACGCTGCCTCCTTTGTTTATTTAATACATGCTGTTGGTTTGTTCCTTGTAACATCCTACGTCAGTTCTAGCATCAGATCTAAATGTGAAATGTGATTTCTCCAGAAACCAAACAATCCAACTAGTTTCTATGCCTCCTTTCTTTCCTTTGGAGGTTTAAAACTAGAACCTTTTCTGTAACTAATTTAGGCATTGACACTCCATCTAATGTTCAAATCATCCTTAGAAATTTGACTGATGACTGTCCTCTCTGTGCTTTCTGTGGGCCAAGTGCCCATTCTCTATCAATTATTCCTCCAATAAAATTATCTGAAATTTCCTCTATCTCCTGCTTATCATATCACCTAATATGTCATCTATGTAATATTATATCATAAGGCTCCAATATCAATTTTGCTTGAATCTTGTCTTCATATATTATGACATAATATTGAGCTACTAACATATACCTATAGAATGTATGCTGTGGTCTCTGCCATGCAAAGACAAACTGTACCTGGCTTTGTTCAGTCATAAATATGACAAAGAATATATTACTTAAATAAATAACCAAAAAAGTCCATTGTGTCTTTTAATTTCATAAATCATTTTTTAAATATTTGGAAGTGCCCCTATAATAAGTTCAGTCAATAAAGCCCTTCAGAAAGAACTTATTATGTGCCTATTTACACATGACAGGACCAAGTTAGATAGAAATGTTTCCTGTCATCAAGAAGTTTAGCCTAATACCAACAACCTTACCATAGACAGGCAAAAAAAGAACCCCAAGTTATAGGACGCACAATTAATGAATAAGGAAGTAAATAAATAACATATTAAATTCATATTTACCACAAAGTAGAGCAAAGGGGAAAGTCATGAAGGTTGCATGTTTAAATAGGAAGAGGACCAAGGTAATTCATTCCTCCTACCAATCAAGGAAGTTTTCATGCAGGGTGAGGGATTTCAGGAATGACTTAAAAAATGTTAGACGACTCAGACGAGTTGGGTTTAGGGAGAATGTTCAGCGAGCTTTGAATAGGCTAGAATTGGGAATGAGATAGTAAAAAGGAATATGCAAAAACTGTGCTAGATTTGGTTCAAGGCCTGGGTTCGAATCCCAATTAAGACATGACTTATGAGCAACTCTACTTTTTAAATCTCATATTCTTTATCTATAAAATGTATGTGACAAGACATTTACTACTTATACCCCAAAGTAATTGTCAGAATAATATATTGTAAAACTTTAAAATATTATATGACAGGAAAGCTAATTAAATAGATTGAAATTGGTCTAACATTTAGGAAGATCTGGCTCCAGTTCTGTCTCTGACACATACTGTCTCTGTAACCTTGGGTAAGGCATTTAACATTTCAGTGTCCCATGAGAACTTATAAAAACAAGTTCCTGATCTCCATTCGTAAAGGTAGTTTCCACATTAGAGATCTCTACCACCTTTGAAATATTATTTCCAGGGAAAAAATGTCACTATATAGACAATTATTACATTTATTACTATTAGAAAAAAATGTACTAGCAGGTGAGCCTAGGAGCATTAAAAGAGGAAAATTATGAAGTAGGAAAGAAAAAAGGCAAGGAAGTAAAGAACAGCAAATTAGAACAAACTAATTATAGACTTTAAAATTTTCCTACAGGATTTAACTCCATATGTGGATAATCAGGCATTTGCCTGGTGGCCTGTACAGGTACATAATGAGAAAGTAATGTTTACCTAATGTGATTTAATGAGATAATGAATCAAATGAGATAATGAATGTAAAAGCATTCTGAAGAGCATATAATGTTATACAATGAATTTCCTGTAGATCTAGGATATATTCACATGGGACAAAACAAAGATTGTCAGTACTCCTATCAGCATATGTAAACAGGATTCATTTCATGCGACATCCTGGCCGATGGTAAGAGGTAAGTGAATCATCCTAGAACTTTTATGTTCTCATTGGCTGTAGTTGCAAATACAAATAATGACCCAATATTTAAAGGAGACTTATTTTCCCCTGGAAATGGTCTAGTCAATAGTACCACCTCCCCTTGATAAATTCAGTTACTAGGACCTCTTTGTGTTATCTATTCAAATTTATGCTCAAAAATTCCTGTTTTCCACTGAATCTCCCTCTGACCAAGGCAAAAATTCAATACCTGACATTATGGTAAAGTACATTTATTTAAAGCAGAATGCTGGCTAAATAAGCAAATATTCATACTTCCTGGTATAGAGACTAGACCTGGGTTGTCGTTGACATAATGAGTTCCCAGGTAAGGACACTCCTTTTACCAATGAAGGTAAACATCTTCCCTACATTTTATAGTCTTAAAGAGTTGCCTATAATATTGAGAAATTAAATGATGCTCCCAGGGTCACAGAACCATTAAGTGTCAGAGGCAGGTCTTGAAACCTGGTCTTCCTGACTTCAAGGCTGGATCTCAATCCCTCCACCGTGATGCTGCTATCACATAGGGATCAATGACACATGTAAAAAAAGATTAAGAACATCTGCTATCAATGAATACTTGGGAACATTGGACTTTAGTCTCAAACTACTCCTCTCAGAACATGGATTCAGGATCTGGTGTAGCTCATACAGCCAGTGTTTTTCTTCTGTTCTCCTGATGTTAGCAAGACCTTCTGGTGACTTCTCTCTGGACCTGATTCCTCCGATTCCAGTACTTAGCACCTGGCACATAGTTGGTGCTTAATAAACATTGTTTGATTGATGGATTTTGGAGTGGAAAAATAATGTACTCAAGGCCAGGCCTGGGTAAAGAGAAACTTGCTACCACCATCCCATCCATCCTGGTATCACTCTCTCCTCTCTGATCTTGAATGCTGCAGTTCAAGATTCTAGAGACTGAGAACTGCGTCACATTTTCTATGTCTCTCTATACCTCAGATTTTGTGCAAAACAGCTTCTCCTTGGGGGCTGCATTTCATTATCTCTTCTTCTCCATCCACTGAGCAGCCAAAGCCCTGCATTCCCAAGAGAAGAGAGAAGTGCCCGAGAATGTGAAAGATACTACAGTGCTTTTCTCTGAGACACACTTTTGCCCCCTCCAGTATTGCAGTGAGACTATAACCTCCACATTAACCTTCCTTGTCTCTGAATGTTGAGTATTAGCATTATTTTGAGATGACAATCAAAGTTAACTTCACAAACTAAGAACTATGTTTAATTCTGTAAATATATGTGTCCATAGCCACTGTAGCTTCTTTATCTTTTTTGAGATGATCAATAGAGTAGAAAAAGGATATAGATGAGAAGTTATACAAACAAATTACAAACGTGGCACAGAATCATGCTGTACAAGTGATGGGAGATTTCAATTATGCAGACACCAGCAGGAACTCACTCTCTGCCAAGAACATAGAATCTAATAACATCTTTATTCACCTTAATAACAATTACTTTTTTCAAAGAGTAGGTGAAAATTCTGTACTCACTAACACGATGAGACTGGTTGCTGAAGCGAAAATGATGAGAACATGGAAGGTAAGTGACTACTCCCTCCTGGAGTTTGTTTATAGAGAAGAGAAAAGCAGTTTGATATATAACCTAGATTTTCAGAAAACAGATTTCACAGCATTCAGAGAAGGGATAGGTAGAATCTCTCGGATTAAAATTTCTGTATTGGAAGTCATTTCAGAGGGAATGGGAAACTCTCAGGAATGGAAATCCTGAAGACACAAGGGGAAAAAATCCCAACAAGGAAGTCAATTCAACAAGCATAAGCAAGCGCTTACTATGTGCCAAGAACTGTGCTAAGACTTGGAAATACAAATATAAGCAGAATAAAAGGCATTTCCTGCCCCCAAGGAGCTTGCATTCCACTGGAGGGAGACAACATATGAGCAAAACTGAAAGAAGAGGTGGATGATAAATATAGCCTGGTTGAGATATGGGAGGATTGGAGATTCAAGAGTATTACCTGGAAATGAATGAAAGCATGATTGATCTAGATCTCTTCTATAAAATGGAGATTCTGGAAGGAATCAGCCAAGCAAAGGAAAGCAATGAAAATTACTTGAAGAAACAGATGTGGATGCACAGTAAACTCACCAGGCCACTTAAATTTTGAGAAGATACGAGCAGGTAAAGTAATTCCAGGCAAAGGAATAAATATAAAAGTGTAGCATGGTCTTGTGAATATGGTATCAGGAGTGTGAGGAATGGCGAAGACAACTAAAAGGATATGTTTGTTTAAACTATTTTGGAAGGGAGAGAGGATCAAAGTAGGGCTACAAATTTTGCTTGGTATAGATAAAAGGGTTATTCTTGACAACAGAGAGGAATCAAAAGTAATTAAGTCTTACTTTGTATTTCTTTCTTCTACCAATAAAAATGACCTTTGATCTACAAATGACAGAACAAACATTATTTGTGATTGATTCCCCAGATAACTAGAAATAGGGATAGAAACTGGACATATAATTTCATTGATATGGGGAGTTCCCTGATAAGTAAATGCCCTCTATAAATGCAGGACATTTTCTTGTCTGCAATTTATAGTCTTTTGGGGGGATTGGAGGGGGAAAAGCAGGGCAATTGGGTTAAGTGACTTGCCCAAGGTCACACAGCTAGTAAGTGTGTCAAGTGTCTGAGGCCGGATCTGAACTCAGGTCCTCCTGATTCTAGGGCCAGTGCTCTACTCACTGCGTGCAATTTATAGTCTTAAAGAGTTGCCTAGAGCATTGAGGGTCTAAGGGATTTTCCCAGGTTCACACTACCAGTCTCTCTCAGGGTGAGGATGTGAACCCAACTTTTCCTGTCTCTGAGACCAGCTCTTTCTCTCTCCACTTTGGCACTTTGCCTGTCTCTTGAGATAATCCGAAAGGATGGTAATGGAACACATCTTAACACTTGATGAACTCAAGTCATCTGCCTCAGATGCACTAGATACTTGAGCACTGAAAGAAATAGTACATATTCCTGTTCAATGAATTTGAAAGATCAGGAATAATGAAAAATGTATCGAAGGACTAAAGAAAGATCAATGTTGTCACACTTAAAAAAATGGATGAGTCTGTAAACTACAGGCAGTGACCTTGTCTCTAGACTGTAGTTCTGAAGAACATTTTAGAACGTATCTTTTAAAATGGACAATATAAATGTAGAAAAGGAAGAAAAGTCATTATAAAGAGCCAACATGGCTTCATCAAGAATAAGCCATTCCAGACTAACCTTATTTCCTTTTTTTTAAACAGAGTGACTAAACTGGTAGGTCAGGATGGATAATGTTATAGAAAAGTGCTATAGAAATATCATTTTAAAAGTTTGTTAAATTAACATCCTATTTTGTGAGGAATAATTTGTAGGGAATAAAATGTAGAAATGTGGGTGAAATGATAATACAATCAGACAGGTTAGGGATTGGTCAGACTCAGAGCAGTGATTAAAAGTTTAATGTCAACTTAGCAGAAAGTCTCCAGGGAATATGACTTTGGCCCTATACTGTTAGTTGCTTAATATTTTTATCAGTGAGCTAGAATAAAGGCATTGATGACACAAAGCTAGAAAGAGCATACCCACTGAAAAGAGTCAGGATCCTAAAAGATCTAGAAAGGCTAGAAAGAGCATTGGCTGAAGCTGATAGGACAAAATTTAGTGGACATAAATGCCGTCTTATACTTGGATTTAAAAAATGGCTTCGTGAGCACAAGTTGGGAGGGAGAGAGTGGTTAGATAAGAGTTTTTCTGAAAAAAATTGGGAGGGGGGGTGTTGTTTTGTGACGGACTAATGGTTCAGTGTGAGTCAATAGTGTGGTAGGACAGCCAGAAAAACTACTGTGATCTCTGGCTAAACTAAGAGACAGAGCTTCTAGCAATTATGATGTCATAGTCTCTCTGTACTCTGTCCTAGTAAGGCTACACCTGGACAGCGATACTAGAGGAGTGTGTTGTGTACAATTCTAGGAACCACAGCTGTCAAATTGAAGAGCATCCAGAGGAGGAAAACCAGGAAGATCATTCCAGGTTACATAAGAATCAGGAGAAGGAACCGAAAATGTTCAGAAGACTCAGGAAGGACATGACAGTTGCCTTTAATATTTAAAGGGTTAATTTATAGGATTAGAAGAAGAAGGATTAGATGTGTTCTATTTAGCTCCAGAGAGCAGAACCATGAACAAAATAGTTGTAAAGAAGGGAATTTTGGCTAGTCAAACGTCCTAACATTTATAGCTTTCCCAAAGTGGAATGGTCTCCTTCACTAAGTGATTGGCTCCACATCAGTGGAACTCTTTGAGCAGAGACTGGATGACAATTTGTTGGGAGTGTTATAGTGAAGATTCCTTTCTAGTAGGGGTTGGATTCGTTGGCCACTGAGGTTCCTTTTTGATTCTTGAATTAATTTATTCTGTGATAATGAAAGGAAGAAAAGAATTTGGTTTTGACGTATCGTATGTAAATCAAAATTATTTCTCTTTCAGACACAGATGCTTTTTCTATATCAATGTGATTAGTGAAGTGATTGGTGTCATCAGTGAAGATCACCTTCCTCTGTTACATCGTTGTGGCAGGCATTTAGGGATGAAACTATGGGATGTTACCATGACAACTCTTTGATCAATGCACATGATACCCCTTGGTGCTTCTGGCTCTCAGAAAAGCTCTTCCTCTTCTGTATTCCCAATTCTAAGAAGTGAAGGATTGTGCCCACTCCATTGCCAGATACTGCTTGCTCAAGGTTGTCTCCTCAAACTTTTATTTCCTATGCCTTGACAGCACTTCAGCCCACCAGCTCTAATTAAGAGAGCCAGGCCCCTAGTGCAGCCCAGCTTTGCCTACTTGTTGTCCTACCTTAGTGTCTCAGCACAAAACCAGACTTATTATCTTTAATTAGTTACTTAATTTCACATAGAACAAATTTGTATGTTCTTGGGGCATGCTAAGTATAATTTTCCCTGATAGGAAGACAGAAAATACCACAGCACTGTAGTTTAGAGTTTGTCCTTAGCAGAGGACAAACTTCATGTTAGAAGAAAGCGTGAAGAAAATTATTTCTACAGACACTGACTATACCTGTAGAGTACTTTCTCCAGGCCTGGAAGGTTTAGCTATTTGAAAGGCTCCAGGAATTGGTAAATTTTTTGCTCAGCCGATGGCCAAGTTCCTTTTCTAACTCAGTTATGGAACTTATTCAGGCTCCATAAAGGAATCACTAAGAATAAGTTTTTTTCAGTCAGTCAATATGTATTTATTAAGAACTGACTATGTTCCAGACACTGGGCTAAGTTACAAGGAAACAAAGGCAAAAGCATAGTCCCTTCTCTCAAGGAGTATAATGAGGGAGACAACATGCAAATACAAAATGTATACAGTATAAATAGAAGGTAATCTCTGAGGTTAAGAGACCAAAAAGGGGGAGGGGGTGCTGAAAAAGCCTTATGCAAAACTTGACCAAGCAATACCACTATTAGGTCTATATCCCAATGAGATTTTAAAAAAAGAACGTGTGTACAAAAATATTTATAGCAGCTCTTTTAATGGTGGCATAGTATTGGAAATTGAGAGTATGTTCATCAATTGGGAAATGACTGAAAAAGTTGTATACGATTGTGATGGAATATTATTGTGCGATAAGAAATGATGAATAGGACGCTCTCAGAAAAACTTGGAAAAAATTGCATGAACTGATGCAAAGTGAAATATGCAGAACCAGGAGACCATTGTATATAGTAACAGCAATATTATGTGATGATCCACTGTGAATGACTTAGCTGTTCTTTTTTTTTTGGAGGGAGGAAGGTAGGACAATTGGGGTTAAGTGACTTGCCCAAGGTCACATAGCTAGACTTAGCTGTTCTCAGTAAGATATAAGACAATTCCAAAAGACTTATGATGAAAAATGCTATCTATCTCCAGAGAAAGAACTGATGGAGTCTGAATACAGATCAAAGCATACTTTTTCTTTACTTCATTTTTCTCATTTTTTGTCAGTGTTTTGTTTCATATGACTAATATGGAAATATGCTTTGCCCATGTATAACCTATATCAAATTGCTTGCCTTCTCAACGAGGAAGAAAGAGGAGGGGAGGGAGAGAATTTGGAAATCAAGAATTTTGAAAAATGAGTGTTAAAAGTGTTTTTACATGTAATTGGGGGAAAATGAAATATTTAAAAAAAGAAAAAACTTTGTCCAGAAGATGGGATTAGAACTGAGTGTTAAAAGAAGCAAAGGAAACTAGGTATGGGAAGTAAAAGGGATGGGGGAAGGTGAGGGCAGCAGTCCAGACATGAAGGACAACAAGTACAAATACAATTGTTAGGAAATGGGGGAACTGTAAGTAGGCTAAGACAGAGTGTCTGGAGGATAACAAATGTAATACTGGCATGGAGAAAAGTGATCAAGCTGTGAAGAGCTGTAAATGCCAAGCAGAGATTTTTATAGTGGTCCTGCAGGTAATAGAGAATCATTGTAGTTTATTGAGGAGGGAGAAGATATGGCCGGATTTTAATAAAATCACTTTGCCAGTGAGTAGAAGACAGATTGGAGTGGGGAAAGATTTGATGAAGGGACAGCAAATAAAAGACTATTGTAATAGTTCAGACTAGTGGTGATGAGGGCCTGTACAAGTGTAGAAGCAATGTGAGTGTAAAGAAGGGAGTGTATATGAGAAATATTTCATAGCTAAAAATAAGATTTGACAACAGATTGGATATATGGGGTAGGTAGGCATAAAGAATGGAAGATGACACCAAGGTGGATAGCCTCAGATACTTGACGGATTGTGCAACTTTTAACAGTAATAGGAAATTTGGGAAAAGGGGAAGGCAGTGTATGTAGAGTAGTGATTTATGGCTTGGCTATTTTTGAGTTTGAGTTATGGGACATCAAAATGTCAACATTGCAGTTAGTACATTGAACTCCAGAGAAAGTTTATAGCTGAGTTGAACTCCTGCGAAAGGTTATGGCTGGATACCTAGATCTGGTTAAAATCTGTATCAAGGTGATAATTAAACCCAGGGGGACTGATGAGGTCACAAGCAAGATAGTATAGGGAGAAAAGAGAAGAAGGCCTAGCACAGAGCCTGGGTTAGGGGAGAAACACACAGTTAGTAGGTATATCCTGGAAAAAGATTCAGCAAAGAAGACTCACAAGCAGTAGGAGAAGAAGCATGAGAGAGCATCATCACAACACAGTATGGGAGCATCCTGGACTTTCTGAGCTGGAATGAGAAGGAACCGGGCAAGACCATTGCCTCTACATGCCCATAGAACCACCAGTTCCTCAGGGTGCTCAATGTGTATGCATCTCTGGATAGGGTTTTAATATTCTGCCTGAAATGAAAGTAAGATATTCTTGGTCTGCATGATACAGTCTGAGATTTAATTTGATTTACTATACTCCCCTAAATGTTTTCTTAGGTCAGGAGTGGGAGACCTGAGGTGTCAAGGCCTCACATGACCTTCTAGGTCTTTGGGTGTGGCTTGTTGACTGAGTCCCAAGTTTTACAGAACAAATCCTTTTATTAGGGGGATTTGTTCTATGAAGTCTGGATTCAGTCAAAGGGCTACACTTGAGGACCTAGAGGGTCACATGTTGCCTGGAGGCCACAGGCTCCCCACCCCTGTCTTAGGTGTATCTAATACTATCATGAACATTTTCTAAGAAATTAGGATGACCTTCTGCAGTTTAGAAAAAAATCTAGCCAGAGAAACTAAATAAATTAGGACTTTTAAGGATTAAAAAAACTATCCCCAAATAGCTATCTTTATTCTGATTTTTAAGCTATAACTAAGTCCTCCACCAAACAACTGGAATTTAATCATTAACTAAAGCTCTGTGGACCTCCATTAGACTTTCTTCTGGCTTTGACTGCTCCAGGCATAATTCATCATCTTTTCAAGGCAATATTGAGTAATAGAGAAACAGCCTACACTCAGGAAGACTTGGGTTCAAATCCTGCCTTTGACACAAACTTTGTGTAAACCTGGGCAATTCACCTGACCTACAAGTTCTCCAGGCAACTAAGTCTATAAGTTACAGAGAAGATGATAACCTAAGTAAGTACAAGGAATTTCTTTTGGGAATTCCCAAAATCAACAAAATTATAGGTTCTATTGCAATCTCTTTCCTCCAATGAGCCAGCACCATGCAAGGCACTTGGGATGCAAGGGAAAAAAATAAAAAATTCTTTCCCTCAAAGACCTTGTGTCTTATCAGCATCCTTCTTAGTTAAAACCATATTTTTGCTTTTGTTTTCAATTAACCACAGCTGAGCTCCTCTGGCCTCTTCTTTGCAAGCCTTCTTCTCATTCAGAACTTAGAATGGTATTATAGGATTTTATAAGGCTTTAGAGATCAAATCCTTCAACTCTCTGATTTTTCAAAAGATGACATTGAGTCCTAGAGAGGTGAAAGGACTTACCCAATGTCATAACAGTAGTTTGTGGTAGGACTGGACTCCAAGACATGACTTTTAGGCAAAAAATTTCTCTTCTATATTCAAGACACAATTTAAGAGCTTGTTGACTCCCTCAGTGTACTAAAATTATGTCTTATACCTCCAGAGCTTTCTAGAAATGAGAACAGCAATAGGGCTTAGTAATATTATTAATTGGGGGATTAATGTATCACTGGAAATATAGATGTGAGCCAGATTCAGATTCCCAATACAGTTTGAAAAGTCCTGCTTTTAGTAAAGTTAATCACAATGGAACTATAATAATTAGCCTGAAGGGTACAAATGGGTCAAATAACTGTACTTTTAACACATAGGTAGGTATGTTTTCGACATTATCATGAAGATGAATGCTCAAATGTTTTTGATCATCTATTCAAGAAATAATTATTAAATGTCTATGATGTGTTGGTCACTGGGTATATAAAGACAAAATTGAAAACATTCTTACCTGCAAGGTGTTCACATCCTACTGGTTAGAAACAGCATGTACTCAGATGAGTAAAGACAAATTGTGTACAAAGTAATTTCAGTGGCAGGTGGGGTGCAGAAGCACTAATAAATGGAGTCATCAGGAAACAACTCATCGAGGAAATGATATTTGAGCGGGTCCTTGGAGGGAGTGAGGTGTTTAAAGGATAAGGCAGAACATTCCAACCACGAAAGTGATCAAAGATGGGCAAGTTTGTTGTGTACTGGCAAAAGCAAATAGCCAGTTTGGCATCACAGTGCATCATATGAAATCATCCTAGAAACATGGGTTAGAATTAAATTGTAAACAAATTCTAATGCCAGACAAAGGCTTGGCAGGAAGACCGAAGATTTTTTAAAAGGAAAACTTCATAGGTAAACCTATGTTTTGTCAGCTGGGGAAGGAAGGGGTGTGAACTGGAGAAAGGGAGAGACTGAAGCCAGAGAGATGAATTAGTTAACTAGCATTTATTAATAGGCAATAAACATTTATTAAGTGCCTACTGTGTGTCAAGCACTGTGCTGATTATAGATAGCTATTGTTTTTATCTAAATTTTTGCTACAAAGGAGACTATGGTAAACATAAGGAAGAGGTATGGATACGATGTAAGAAATTTGAGAAGGGAAAGATTACTTTCAGGAATTTTAAGGGGTGTTTCATGAAGAAAGGGATTCCTGAGTGAAAATTGTAGGAAGAAAAAGATTTAAACAAGAAGAAAGTACCTATTTATTTAAGGGGAAAAATAGCAGTAGATATGTAAGACACTGTAATCAAAAGCACAGAGCCAGAGGAAATCAGGATGACTGAGGAGGAAGAGAGTTCAATATCAAGGGTGTGCCAGAGCCAGCCTCCAAGCTGGTTGTTAAATTTTAAGTGTGAGCATTTGCTCCTTGGAAAATCAGCAAACACTACAAATTAGGGTCTATTTGTTGTTTTGTTGATTGACAAGAATGAAGAAAGTGGGAGAAAATGGTAATAATGGAGAATAAATTTACAAGTGTGTCTTGGTTTTCAGAGATGTTAGTTAAACATTTGCCAGCATATCCCTGGATCAGATTGTAGAGAACCTTGAATTTCAGCATTATGATTTTATTCTGTAATTTATACAAGACCACAGATTGTTTTTAAATAGTAGAATTACAAAATACAAACAGGTTTTTAGGAAGATTACCTGAGTAGCCAGGTGAAGGATGAACTGGAGAGAAAAGAGAACTAAGAAATACCAGTTAAGAGGTTATTGAATAGTCTAGGTGAGAAAAGCTGAGAGACTAAAGTAAAATGCTTATAGCAGGGATAGAAAGAAGAAAACATATGTGAGCTATATTGTCATGGTGGAATTGACAAGATTTGGCAATTAATTGGCTGGGATTGAGGGAAGGCAAGGAAGAAAAAAAGAGTCAAAGGTGTTTGCTGTATTATAAACTGAGGAGTCTGAAAGGATTGACTGTATTGTAATCAACAGAAATAGAGAACTTAGGGGAAAGAGTAGGTTTTGGAACAATTTTGGCTATGTTGAGTTTGAGATTGTGGTGAGACAACCCTCTCATGTGGAATTATTTTTTTAATTTATTTTAATTTATGGAATAATACAAGCATTTCTCTAACGGTATGTTTTTTAAAAAAAGATGATTGCACATGCAACTGCCAATCTGTTGCCCTGCCCTAGAGATGGCTACCAGCAGACAAAAATAGGGTGTGTGTGTGTGTGTGTGTGTGTGTGTGAAATTATTCTCTGCATAGCTCTGTTTCCCAGTTCTTTCTCTCAATGCAGACAAGCTACCTCCTTCTTATGTACTTTATTTTTCATTTGTGTATTTATAATAGTCAAAATGACTTAGTCATTCAAAGTCATTCTTAAAACAATATTGTTATTACTGTATACAATGTTCTCTTGGTTCTGCTCATTTTGCTCTTCACCGTTTCATGCAAGTCTTCCCTTGCCTTTCTAAGATCAATGAGCTCACCATTTCTTACAGCTCAATAGTATTCCATCACAACCATACACTACAACTTGTTTTGCTATTCCCCAATTGGTGAGGAGCCCTGAAATTTCCATATCTTTGCCACCACAAAAAGAGCTGCTATAAACATCCAATTCGCATTCAAAGTTATAATTACTATTTGTGAATTTCCCTCCATCTTATTTTTACTCACTTTTCTTTCTCAACCTCTCTTTTTACCCTATCCCTCTTAAGTTATCTTCTGCATCTACCCCTCCCACTCCCCATCCTACCCACCTCTCCAAGAATCCCATCCACCATCTTGCCCCACTCTCCCAATCCCAATCCACACACCTCCCCAAAAGTCCCTCTCCCACCATGTCCCCCAATTTTCCCACCTCTTTACATGTTCAGAAGACTTCTACACCTTTCCAGATGTACACATTGTTTTCTCTTCAACCCAGATGAGCGTAAGTTTCCAACATCACCAGCCCTCCACCCTCACCTTCTTCCTCTATATTAGTTCTTCCTTTCTTACCCAATTTTTATAATATAATTGCTCCCTTTTGCCTTTTTCTACCCAATTTTGTTTCTTTGAATCACCCCATTATACACAACTCAACCGCAACCTTTCTTCCAAACTACGTTAGTAATGATGACAGTTTAAAAAATGCTGATAACATTTTCACATATAGAAATAAGTAAACAGTTTGACCTTAATCAGTGCTTTATAATTAGTCTTTATTGATTTCCTTATATTTCTTCCAGATCTTTTATATCAAATTTTCCATTGATTTCTGGTCTTTTGCTACAAATGCTTGAAAGTCTTTCATTTTGCAAATATCCATTTTTTTTCATTCAGAATTATGCTTAACTTTGTTGGGCAAGTTATTCTTGCACACAACCCCAACTTTTTTGCTCTTTGAAGTATAATGTTCCAAGACCTAATGTCTTTTAGAGTAGAAGCTGCTGGGTCTTATGAAATCCTGACTGTATTTCCACAGTATTTAAAATGTTTTTTTCTTCTTGCTTGCAAGATTTTCTTCTTAACCTGGGAGTTTTGAAACTTGGCTATGGTATTCCTATAAGTTTTCCTCCTGAGATCCCTTTCAGATAGCGAATGGTAGATTTTTTTTTAAACTTCTACTTTAACCTCTCATTCTAGAACTTCAGAGCAATTTTCCTTAATAATTTCTTGTAATATTGTATCCAAATTCTTTTTTTGATCATAACTTTCAGGAAGTCCAGCAATTCTTATATTGTTTCTCCGTCTATTCTCCAGATCAGTTGTTTTTTTAATGAGATGTTTCAGAGTCTCTTCTATTTTTTTCTAGTTTTATTATTTCTTGCTGTCTTATAGGGTCATTCAATTCCTCTTGCCCAATTCTAGTTTTCAAGGAGTTAATTTTTTCCTTAAGATTTTGTATTTCTTTTTCCAATTGATTAACTTTCTTTTTATAATTTTATTGGATTACTCTTATTTTTTCCTAATTTTTCCTCAATCTTTCTTATTTGATTTTTTTAATTCCTTTTTAAGTTCTTCCAAGACCATTTTTGAGCTTCTAATCATTTGATTTTACTCTTTTTGGGGGGGATAGCATGGCTGGGAGCACTAACTGTGGCTTAGGGAAGGAGAGGAGTCCATGAGGTTGAGCCAACAGAATTCAGAAAATTGTAAGGAGGACATGAGGAACTGGGTGACATTACCTACAACTCAGGATTAAAATCTGGTTATAATAATAAGCTGCTAAAAATAAAATAAATCAAAATCAAAATGAGTAAGCAAAGGAAAAAGAACCCATGCATACATAGCTAGTTTGGTATAAAAGAAGGTCTGAATTCATGTTCAGAGGAAGATAGTGAGGCTAAAAAAAAGCCATTCATATCTTCTGTGGAATTATATAAGTTGGTAGTTGGAAACTTCAGAACTACGGACAAGTTAGAGATGCAGATGCAGATGTATTAGTTAATCGAATAGAGGTGATATTGAGCTATGATAGGAGGTTACATTAAGGGAGAGAACAGAAAATGGTCAAAGATTGAAATCTATAAGGTAGCTTGCTTATGGAGTGGGAGGAGGATTAGGGGTTGAACAAAGAAATAAAAAAAGAAATAATGAGAGAAGTAGAAGGTAAACCTCAAGATTCAAATAGAAGTCAAAAGACAGAGAGGATATCAAGAAAGAGGTGATCAAAAATATGAAATACTTCATAGAGGTCAAGGAAAATGAAGAGCTTAAAAAGACATGTTAGATTTGGGGAGGGGTTATTATTGACCTTATAAAGAGCAGTTTGGGTAGAATAGTGCAAAGAGGCTAGGGAATGAATATATAGTGAGGAAGTATGGACTACTTTCTCTAGAGATTAGCCATGAAGGGAAAGAAGAAAAGTTTAATAGATTGAGGTGACATCAGGGTCTAGAGAAGTTATATGCTTTCATAAATTTTATTGCTGTTGTTTTAGGTTGGGAAAACCTGAACTAAGAAGAAGGAAGCAATAGAGATGGAGAGTTTGAAGATATATAAGAGAAATAGGACAACTGATGGAGCAAAGTCACAGAAGAAACTGGAAGGGATGTGATCAAGGATACAGATGGAGGGGGGTCTAGCCATAATAACAATAACAATAGACATTTATATAATGCTTTATATTCATGATCTCACTTTATTTTCATAACAAACTTGTGAGGGACATGCTCCAGATAGGATTATCCCATTTCAGCCAATGAGGAACCAGAGCTTCATAGAGGTTAAGTGATTTACTCATGGTCACACAGTTGTAAATAATAGAGGAAAAATTTAACCAGGTAGCTCCTGACTCCAATCAATGCCCTTTCCTCTGTCTCATGAAGCAACTTTAGCAAAGAAAAGAGTCAACTCTCCCTCTAATCTGAGAAAGAAGAAAGAGAAGATGGGAGAGGACACAGCACAGGAAGTGAGGAATATGTGAGGTATGTATGTATGTTTAAATGACAAGAGCCTAGACAGAATTCAAATATTCAGGAAAAAAATTAATGTCTAACCGTGGTCCTAGTATTATTCAGATTTTTTAGTTCAACTCTTCCTTGGACACAGGGCCCTATCCCAAATACCACGGTTACTTAGTCATATGATTCTAAAAATGCTTTCTTAAAAAGAGATGTATAAAACTGGGAGTCTATTTTCCACACTAATGCTGAGTTCATGGAACCATTTCTCATGCTGGGTGCCTGTTTTTCATTAAATAACTAACTCGTGCCATTATTTAAACTACAGTATCATTTGCTTACCATAGCACATTGAGTCTTGACATTTTCATTAAAGGGACAAAAGTAAATTACTATGCCCTTGACATTCAAATGATAAGTTTATTTTACTGACCTTTCATATGCGAAAGTCCATTTTTTTCTCATTTGGGAATCTCAGAAATGGCAAGGCTATAAAAACAGCATTTAGGCTCAAAAATTCATCAAACACACTGAGAAAGTTAAGAAACAATGAACTTGCAAATAAAGTGTTTGGACAATTATGCACTATATAACAAGGAAGAGCAATTTAAAAATTCATAAACTATGGTCCTCTTTGCACTTGTAATGTCAAAGCTAGTCATTTATTGTTTATATATGATTTTATGCAGTAGTTATGAGTTTTATTACTAAGAATATAGCTTGCAATTACATGAGCAACCTGTTAAGTTAGTACATCACTATGTGTGTGTACGCAAAACTTTCTGCCTCCACTTCATTTCTATAAACAATGCCTGTTCAAGTAATGTGACACTACAGAGAGACAAAAAGCTAGGTCCAAAATTAAAAAAGAAGAAAGTGGACTGTATTTTACCTGGGAAGTTAGTGCTTTCAGTGATGCTAAGATATTCCCTGAATCTGAAACATGTATTTTACACAATGATATTCTACCATTAATTCCATATGGGGGTAAATTTCCAAAAAAAAAATGTGTGAGACCCAAACCAAATGATAATGAGGCACATAGTGAGTAAAGGTGGTATGTAGTATATTTACAATGACAACTTGCTCCTGTGATGACTATCACCCAGGAAATGTATGATGGGAAAGAAATGGGGCAGTCATGCAACAAACATTAGGAGTAACAGATGAACATTCCAAGTGCTACAATGGTATCCACATAATGTTAAAAAAATTTAAAAAAAACATAGAGGAATACCTTATTATTTGAGGGATATGCTCTATGGAGAATATAGGGGAGGACACAGATGAGATGAAATCAAATGAAAAGTCATAGAAAAGTTGTTTTCTATACTTGTAGAGGTAGTGACTATGTAAATTAAATTATGGATTCATCAAAGTATAAAAGTTTGTACCCTGACTAATACCTTGCCCTGCCAGCAAATGAAAACATGACTGTGTCTAGGTCCCTAGTATCACAAAGTAAAAGGTATAGAATCTAAACATATGTGATATGGAAACACAAGCATTCTCACTTCCTAAAAGCAGGCCTGCCTGCTCAAAGCAATCAGTGGAACCAGATCAATAATTATAGAATCTGTCTCTTAAGAACCATTCTCAGTTTCCTTGTGCATTAGACAATGCTTAAGATTAATTATGACCAACCTATAATATGCAGTAATTAATTTTCCTTCTTCACATATGGCAATATCACTGACATAGGCTAAATATAAGTTTTACATGTTTTTTCCAGCTTTCACAAACCACCACCACTTATTTACCCAATGTCTCCATTCCTAACTTCATTCTTGTATGAGTGCTCACCAAGATAATTAAGTACCCAGTTCGTGGACGTGGAAGATAGTGTGTGTGTGTGTGTGTGTGTGTGTGTGTGCATGAGTACATGTGTGTTAAATAGTTTGTGTACCTGTGACTTTTACCTCAGTAGCAACATGCCTTAGTAAAGCACCATTTGAAGTTTTCAATATAGAAACTTTCTGTGTCTAGTGTTTGTTTCTAGCATCCCACCCATGCTTCTCTACTCCCTTTGCCTTCTTGCCAAGGTAGGGTTCAGTGATATATTTGCTTAAAGCAATGTTTCTGTATAATATCATCCTCCTTAGCATACATATCAAAAACGAATATCTTGCTTACACACTTTTATCTTAAAGCAACATCCTCCCCATATTTAATACATCACAAAGCACAGGTGCCCCCTGGACTCTTGAAAACTTTTCTAATAGTTTCTAGTGGTTTTACCATGCTGGGAAGGCTTCAAGAATGGCACTAGCAACCATGCAATTTTGTTTCCCAAAGACCAACCAAGATCAGTACAGAGAAGCCCATCATCAATAGGGTAGGAACTTGGTATTGAATTTTAGGGCAATAAAAATTGTTAAACAAAGACAATATACAAAATATCTCCTGGTCCTGTATGGCCCCATTTGTATTTCACTTGGTTTTTTCATCAGTTCAAGAGGATTCATTTATCATTTTTATTATTCTCAGGCACCAGTAGCCAAAATGAAGAAGAAATTAAAACATTTATTAGGAGCTACCTTGCCCAATTATATGTCAATAAAACTGACAATCTCGATGAAATGGCTAAATACTTTTTAAAAAATATAAATTGCCCAGATTAAGAGAAGAGGAAATAGCATACTTAAATAAAGCAATCTTAGAAAGAGAAATTGAATAAACCATCACTGAACTCCCTAAGAAAAAATCCCTAAGGCCAGATGGATTCACAAGTAAATCCTATCAAACATTTAAAGAACATTTAATCCTAATACTATATAAAATATTTGGGAAAATAGGCAAAGGAACCCTACCAAATTCCTTTTGCAACACAA
This sequence comes from Trichosurus vulpecula, assembly GCF_011100635.1. Taxonomy (NCBI): domain Eukaryota; kingdom Metazoa; phylum Chordata; class Mammalia; order Diprotodontia; family Phalangeridae; genus Trichosurus; species Trichosurus vulpecula. The sequence continues at coordinate 200,958,611 of NC_050573.1, forward strand.
ATATGGTGCTAATACCTAAACCAAAAGGAGAAAAAACAGAAAAAGAAAACTATAGATCAATTTCCCTAAAGAATATTTTTTTTAATTTATATTTATTTATTTAACATATTTGGTTTTCAGCATTGATTTTCACAACAATTTGAAGTACAAATTTTCTCCCCATTTCTACTCTGCCCCCCACTCCAAGATGGCTTATATTCTGGTTGCCCTGTTCCCCAGTCAGCCCTCCCCTCTATCACCCCCCTCCCCTCTTATCCCCTTTTCCCTTCCTTTCTTGTAGGGCAAGATAAATTTCTACGCCCCATTGCCTGTGTATCTTATTTTTTAGTTGCATGCAATAACTTTTTTTTTTGAACATCTGATTTTAAAACTTTGAGTTCCAAATTCTCTCCCCTCTTCCCTTCCCACCCACCCTCCCTAAGAAGTCGAGCAATTCAACCTAGGCCACACATGTATCATTATGTATAACTCTTCCACAATACTCATGTTGTGAAAGGCTAACTACATTTTGCTCCTTTTCAACCCATCCCACTTTATTGAATTTTCTCCCTTGACCCTGTCCCCTTTCCAAAGTGTTTGTTTTGATTACCTCCACCCCCATCTGCCCTCCCCTCCATCATCCCCCCCGCTTTTATTTTTTTTTATCTTCCTCCCTCTTCTTTCCTGTGGGGTAAGATACCCAACTGCGTATGTATGGTATTCCCTCTCAGGCCAATTCTGATGAGAGCAAGGTTCACTCATTCCCCCCTCACCTGCCCTCTCCCCTCCTCCCACAGAACTGCTTCCTCTTGCCACCTTTATGCGAGATAATTCACCCCATTCTATCTCTCCCTATCTCCCTCTCTCAATATGTTGCTCTCTCATCCCTTAATTTAATTTTATTTCTTTTAGATATCTTCCCTTCATCTTCAACTCACCCTGTGTCTGCTCTCTCTCTTTTACATATATATATATATATATATATAAACACACACATACATACATATACACATAGATATATACATACATACACATTCACTTATATATATACATAAACATATACATATATATGCATATTCCCTTCAACTACCCTAATACTGAGGTCTCATGAATCATATACATCATCTTTCCATGTAGGAATGTAAACAAAGCAGTTCAACTTTAGTAAGTCCCTTGCAATTTCCGTTTCTTGATTACCTTTTCATGGTTCTCTTGATTCTTGTGTTTGAAAGTCAAATTTTCTATTCAGCCTCTGGTCTTTTCACTGAGAAAGCTTGAAAGTCCTCTATTTTATTGAAAATCCGCATTTTGCCTTGGAGCATGATACTCAGTTTTGCTGGGTAGGTGATTCTAGGTTTTAATCCTAGCTCCATTGACCTCCGGAATATTGCATTCCACGCCCTTCAATCTCTCAATGTAGAAGCTGCCAGATCTTGGGTTATTCTGATTGGGTTTCCACAATACTCAAATTGTTTCTTTCTGGCTGCTTGCAGTATTTTCTCCTTGATCTGGGAGCTCTGGAATTTGGCGACAATATTCCTAGGAGATTTCTTTTTGGGATCTATTTGAGGAGGCGATCAATGGATTCTTTCAATTTCTATTTTGCCCTGTGGCTCTAGAATATCAGGGAAGTTCTCCTTGATAATTTCTTGAAAGATGGTATCTAGGCTCTTTTTTTGATCATGGCTTTCAGGTAGTCCAATAATTTTTAAATTATCTCTCCTGGATCTATTTTCCAGGTCAGTGGTTTTGCCAAGGAGATATTTCACATTGTCTTCCATTTTTTCATTCCTTTGGTTCTGTTTTATAATGTCCTGATTTCTCATAAAGTCACTAGCTTCCACTTGCTCCAATCTAATTTTTAAAGTAGTATTTTCTTCAGTGGTCTTTTGGACCTCCTTTTCCATTTGGCTAATTCTGCCTTTCAAGGCATTCTTCTCCTCATTGGCTTTTTGGAGCTCTTTTGCCATTTGAGTTAGTCTATTTTTTAAGGTGTTGTTTTCTTCAGCGTATTTTTCAGTATTTTTTTGGGTCTCCTTTAGCAAGTCATTGACTTGTTTTTCATGGTTTTCTCGCATCCTTCTCATTTCTCTTCCCAATTTTTCCTCTACTTCTCTAACTTGCTTTTCCAAATCCTTTTTGAGTTCTTCTATGGCCTGGGGCCAGTTCATGTTTTTCTTGGAGGCTTTTGTTGTAGGCTCTATGACTTTGTTGTCTTCTTTAGGCTGTATGTTTTGGTCTTCTTTGTCACCAAAGAAAGAATCCAAAGTCTGAGACTGAATCTGGGCATGTTTTCGCTGCCTGGCCATATTCCCAACCAACTAACTTGACCCTTGAGTTTTTCAGTGGGGTATGACTGCTTGTAGACTAACGAGTTCTATGTTCCACGTTTGGGGGGGAGGTGCCAGCTCTGTCAGACCCGCACTGCTCCTTCCCCAAGAACCCCCAACCCGAACTGGGCTTAGATCTTCAGCAGGCTGTGCACCCCTGCTCTGATCCGCCACTTAATTCCTCCCACCAGGTGGGCCTGGAGCCGGAAGTAACAACAGCTGTAGCTGCCCCACCTACACTGCCCCCGGGGCTGGAAGCAGAACCTCGAACTCCTTCCACTCCCGCAGCTTTTCCCACTAACCTTCTCCGCAGTCTTTGGTGTTTGTGGGTTGAGGAGTCTGGTAACTGCCGCAGCTCACTGATTCAGGGTGCTAGGGCCCCCTCTGCCCGGCTTCTGGTCTGGATGGTCCACGCCGCTCAGGCTGGGCTCTGCTCCACTCCGTTCCCAGCTCCCAGCTCCCAGCTCCGTGTGGAATAGACCTCACCCAGAGACCATTCAGGCTGTCCTGGGCTGGAGCCCTGCTTCCTTCTGCTGTTCTGTGAGTTCTGCCATTCTAGAATTGGTTCAGAGCCATTTTTTATAGGTTTTTGGAGGGACTCGGTAACAGAGCTCACTCTAGTCCCTGCTTACCAGCCACCATCTTGGCTCCGCCCCCTTCCCTAAAGAATATTGATGCAAAAATTTTAAATAAAGGGGCAGCTAGGTGGCGCAGTCAGTAGAGCACTGGCCCTGGAGTCAGGAGGACCTGAGTTCAAATCTGGCCTTGTACCAGCTGTGTGACCTTGGGCAAGTCACTTAACCCCAATTGCCCTGCCAAAAAGCAAAAAAAAAAAAAAAAAATTTAAATAAAACACCAGCAAGGACACTGCAGAAATGCATCATACTGATTTATACCAGGAATGCAGATCTGGTTCAATATTAGGAAAACTATCAGCATAATTGACCATATCAGTAACAAAACTAACAGAAATCATATGATTATCTCAATAGATGCACAAAAAAAGTCTTTAAGAAAATACAAACCCATTCCTATTAAAAAATTACAGAGCATAGGAATAAATGGAGCTTACCTTCAAATAATAAGTAATATTTATCTAAAACCATCAGCAAGCATTGTATGAAATGGGGATTAGCTAGAAGCCTTCCCAATAAAATTAGGAGTAAAGAACTGATGCCCATTATCACCACTATTATTCAATATTGTAATAAATGCTAAAAATGCTAGCTATAGCAATAAGAGAAGAAAAGGAAATTGAAAGAATTAGACTAATCAATGAGGAAACAAAACTATTACTCTTTGCAGATGATATGATGTTATACTTAGAGAATTCTCAAGAATCAGCTAAATAACCATTTGAAATAATTAACAACTTGAGCAGAGTTGCAGAATACAAAACATTCCCATATAAATCATCAGCATTTCTCTATATTGCCAAAAAATAGTCTAGCAACAAGAAAGAGAAAGAGAATTTCCATTCAAAATAACTGGAGACAATATAAAATACTTGGGAGTCTACTTGCCAAGAGAAACCTAGGAACTATATGCACACAATTACAAAAGACTTTTTGCACAAAGTCAGATCTAAACAATTGGAAGAATATTAATTGCTCATGGGTAGGCCAAGCCAATATAATAAAAATGACAATTCTACCCAAATTATCCTACTTATTCAGCTCCATACCAATCAAACTACTAAAACTTATATTATTTATAGAACTAGAAAAATATTAACAAAATTCATCAGGAAGAACAAAAGGTCAAGAATATCAAAGGAATCAATGAAAAAAAATTAGGAAAGGTGACTTAGCCATACCAGATCTCAAACTATATTATGAAGTGGCAATTATCAAAACAGTCTGGTACTGGCTAAAAAATAGAATGGCAGATTAGTTGAATAGATTAGATACACAATATACTGTAGTAAAGGACCATAGTAATCTAGTGTTTGATATACCCAAAGATGCAAGTTTTTGGAACAAAAACTAATTATTTGACAAAAATTTCTGGAAAAGCTGGAAAATTTATAGGACAGAAACTAGATTTAGATCAATATCTCACACCATATCCCAAGGTAACGTCAAAATGGGTCCATGATTTAGATGTAAAAGGTGATACCATAAGCAAATTAGGAAAACATGAAATAGTTTACCTGTCAGGTCTATGGATAAGGGAAGAATTTAGGACCAAACAAGAGAGAGCATTATGAAATGTAAAATGGATGATTTCGATTATATACAATTTTTAAAAAAGGTTTTGCACAAACAAAAACATTGCAATCAAAATTAGAAGAAAAGCAGAAAACTGGGAAAAATAATTTTACAGCAAGTTTGTCTGACAAAAGCCTCATTTCTCAAATATATAGATAATTAGTCAAATTTATAACATTTTATTCCCCAGTTGACAAATGGTCAAGGGATATGAACAGGCAGAGGACATCAAAGGATATGAACAGAAAAAGAAATCAAAGCTATCTATAGTCATATGAAAAAAATTTTCTAAATCAATATTGATTAGAGAAATGCAAATTGAAACAACTCTGAGGTACCACCTCATACCTATCATATTGGCTAATATTACAAAAAAGGAAAATAATAAATGTTGGAAGGGATGTGGGAAAACTGGCACACTAATGCACTGTGGGTGGAGTTGTGAACTAATCCAACCATTCTGGAGAGCAGTTTGGAACTATGCCCAAAGGGCTATACAACTGTGTATATTCTTTGATCTAACAATACCTCTGCTAGGTCTGTATCCCAAATAGGTGTTTTTTTTTAAAAAAGGTGTGGGGAGAAACTCTTTGTACAAAAAAAAATATTGAGAGCAGCTCTTTTTGTGGTGGCTAAGAATTGGAAATTGAGTTGTCCATCAATTGGGGAATAGTTGAACAAGTTGGTATATGTTATTTTAATTGAATATTATTGTGCTATAAGAAATAACAAGCATGTGTATAACCTATATCATATTGCTTACAATCTCAGATTGGAGAGGGGAGGAATAGAATTTGGATCTCAAAACTCTGGGAAAAAACAACAAATGTTAAAAATTGTTTTTACATGTAATTGGGGAAAAATAAAATATTTTTAAAAGAAAAAATAAGAGTATAGGCAAGTTTTAATGAATGACTTTCTCTAATAGACGGCCATATTTATGGTAATATAATTGATTGACATATATAGAAAATATGAGATCTTTATAAGCTGATCGTTTCTTTATTTTACAAAAGTTAGAGGCAGTTTGCCTCTGCCAAGTACATCTGTATATATTCCATATATAGTATATCTCTAGAGAGCTAGCCTCTGAATCAAGAAGGAGGCAAGGCATAAATCCAGGATTTTCTGACTCTGAAGCCAGTTCTCTATTCACTGCTGCCCCTCACTAATAGTCTAAGCAAAATAAGCATTGCTAAAGATGAAAAAAACCTATTATGATCAATAAAATTCATATGACTTTACACCGTTTAATTCCTTTTTAATGAAAACACACTTGAATATTTATAGTGGAAAGAAAACATATATATTTTCCAGAGACAAAGTCACAGAAAGGCAAAAAGAAGGGTGTTGGGTTTGTTTGTTATTTTTACTTTTCATTGATTTTTCTTTACCTAGCATTTATAATTTCATAATGCACTTGCACACACTTAAGAGGCTGCATTGCATATTAAATAGTGGAGTTAGGAAGACCTGGGTCAAAGCCTGCCTCTAGCAAATGTGATCCATGTGACCCTGGACAACTCACTTAACCTCTCAGTGCCCCCAGGCACTCTTTAAGAATATAAATTATAGAAAAGTTGCTGATCTGCATATGAGATGGGAGTCTATCCAGCAAGAGTAGGGAGTTTCAATAACAGTTCTGCAAAATGATGAAATCACAGATCTGGAAATTGAATTGGCAGAAGCAGAGAGAGAACACACATAAATCTTGCTAATTAATGTAAACAAGGGGTCAAAACCATCCCATCCCGGTTTGCCTATCTTGTATCTAAAGGATATTGATACATCTTTCATCTAAAACACAGAATTCAAGACATCTCATGCTCTCTTCAGATAACTCAAAGGAGCATTCACGAGATCCAGAACTTGCCAAAGGCTCACTTGAGAGTTCAGATGTTCAAGAAAGATAATATAATGAATGTGTTAAATATTCATTCCCCAAGATTCTCTGTGACCTAGTGAATATTAAGTATTAAAGAAATATAATCAGAAAAACAATATATTTAAAGTACATTATCTTGGCTCTTCCCAGAAATCTCTTCACTGAATTGAAATTTAGTATTAAGCTGCCAGTTTTTTATAACATATCAATAAGCTTTCTATAATACATCAATATAAAAAAATATGTTGATTCAAATATTTCAGTCATTTGCGTTTATATAAGTACCCATGTAACACATTTCTCCTAGAATTTAGCACCAGGAATGAGATTTCCTATTCATATAAATCTGTTTACTTCCTTTAATTAGAGAATTGTATATGCTCCAGAATGTGCCTGTCTGGAAAATGTGAGGAAGCAAAAGTGAGGGGGAATAGTTAAAAGGACTTGAAACTCACAAGGAGCATCTGCTGGCAAAACTGGAATATAGGCCTTATGGAACCCCTCTCACACATGCACACAATTTATCTATATGCTGAACCTAGCTTTGTTTGTTGATAGTGATTCAGCTCTGATTTTCACTCCGGCCTTTTCTTTTCTTATTCATGTTAATGAACTAGTATTGACTTGAGGACTTTGCTTATAACTTTCTATGGATGGTCGATCAATCGATCATTAAGCATTATGGGGTGCCTATTATGTACCAAGCTCTGGGCTAGGTGCTGGGGGTATGAAGACAAGAGTGAAACACTCCCTGGCCTCAAATTGCTTATATTCTATCAGGGAAGAAAATCCATATATAAAAACATTTATACAGAATACATGCAAAATGGGTGATGAATATGAGTGAATGAAAAAATATTTATTAAGCATTTGCTAAGCAGCAAGCACCATACTAAGTTTGGGGTAAAAAAAGGAATATATAGCTAATTTCTCTCTTAAGACACATTCTAACTGGCAAAGACAACACATGTAAGAAGCTTTAGATGTAGGACAGATAGAGAGACCCGATTTTTCTTCAGGTGAATCGGTAAGAAAGATGGGATTGTCCAGGGGTGTGGAGGGAGTACCAGCATAGATGGCAATGGTCAGTCATCCTAATACACAATAGAAGTTTAGATAGTAAAACCCAGTGGTCTTTGGAGGTGAAGTAGAAAGACTATGGGTAAGGACTGGTGGTTCTCTATCCTACCAGAAACATTTCAGTTGTTGAATCCCTACTCATCAGGGTCATGAGCAATCATGCCTACCCTAAAGCAAAGGAATAGGAAGATCCTGGGCCTATGACTATTAGGAAGGGAGGACTAGAATGGAGTCAGTCCAGGTCAGTACCATCTGCCTTGACAGTATGCACTCTAGTTTTTTAACTTTGTTTTAATATATTTTATTATCTCTTAGAGTTATTAATTTCTACTTGGTCTGTTCTAATTTTCAAGGTTTCTGATGGTTTGGTGAGGTTTTATATCTCTTGTGTAAATCTATTAATTCTCCTGCCATAGGCTTCAATTCTCTTACAATTCTTTCCTCCAGCAGTCTTTTCATTTATCAAATAATTTTTGCTGCTGCAATATTCTCTGAGCACTGAGTTCTATATTCTTCAAGGATCTCAGGTTGATGACCTGAGCATTCTCGGTACACCAAAAAGAGTCACCTCCTGGAAAAATCTGATCACTACCATCCTGCTCAGTGCTTTACAAGCTCTTGACCCAGATTTGGGTCTGGGCAACACAACTTTAGACTTGCCCCTGATTGGAGCTCCAGTAGATTGGTGCTGGCCTCAGTCACAGTTAGCTAGCTGTATTGCTCTGTACATCTAAGTAATAGAACTCTATGCTGCCCTTTGTTCCCCTGACCTGTTTACTCAGTACTTGGCTTCAGAGCAATGTGGGATTAAATCTGAGAGCTGTTCCAAGGTCACAGCCACACAACTGTTCCTCATTTCTCTTATTGAACTTCTCCTAGTACATGACCTCAGGTTTGTAACTGCTCCTTGCCTTAGTCTCTCACCCTCAGTGGCAGGTTACCTCCTCATTCTGTACTGCGTATTCAACACAGTTCTGGGGTTCAGAGAAACAGAGTGGAAAACTGGTACATTTTCATGGTCCCAGCATAGTCAGGTCCCTCTGTCTTGGATTCAAGACCTCTTTTTATTTTAATGCACAGCCACAGGTTCCAATTTATTTCTCCTTCTAGAAGTGTTTGTGGAAGACTCTCCAGCTAGACTTCATCATCATTATCCACAGATATCTCTGTCTTCCAATGGTAAGCTGAGCTTAAAAAATTACTCACTATGATTTTTCCTTGGGTTTGCTAATCATGAACTAAGTTTGATGCCTTTCCAGGTCTCTTTTGGAGTAATTGTGGAATTGGGAATAGAAATTGTACTGCTGCTCCCTCTTACTCTACCAATATGGTTGGTCTTGATTATAACTTTTCTTGTATTAGGTTCTATATACTTTTAATGAAATTTTTAATTACTTTCACTTTTTTGTCTATCACTTCACACTAGAGACTCATATTTAACTTTTGATCAGCTAAAATCTCCCAGGTTTTTCACATGAATTATTGTCTACCGATTTATCCTATACTTATGGAAATAACTTTTGAATACATGCATAGGATTTGAAGATATTTTTTCCTGAAGTTTATCTTGTTTTAGATTAATATTTATTTTTCAATGAGCAGTAATTTTCCATCTCTTCCTCTCTTCTCTCTCCTCCCCTGTTGAGAAAGAAAAGAAAAGAAACCTTATTACAAACATGTATAGTTCAGCAAAACCAATTCCCACACTGATCATTTCTATGTCTGTACTCTAAGTGTGTCACTTTTCTTTCAGAAAATAGGTAACATGTTTTATTACGAGTCCTTTGAAATTATTTTTGGACATTGTATTGATCAATGTTCCCAAGTCTAAGTTTATGTCTATATAATATAGTTATCATTGTGTAACTTGTTCTTTTGGTTTTGCTCACTTCACTTTTCATCAGTTTATATAAGTCTTCCCAGGTTTCTCTGAAATCTTCTCCATCACTTTTATAGCACAATATCATTCCATCACATTCATATATCATAACTTGTTCACCCATTTCCCAGCTGATGTGCACACTCTAAGAGCTGGTATAGATAGTTTTGTACAGCCTTAGTCAGAATTTGTTTTTTTTTAAGACTAATTTATCCCTTAATCTACCCACATTCCTTTCCCTTTTCCTATCCCTTGCCCTCATTTTTGCCTATTGAGTGACATGTATTTCCATATTTAACTTTATGTGCTTATGAATTCTTCACTCCTTTGAGCAGTTCAGATGCATATAAAAGATTTCTGGAATAGAGCTCAGCTGTACTTTTTGCTACTGTACCATTTTGTTGTTTATCTTATTAGATTCAACTCATCATTTGTCTACTGAGACCTTTTGGTAATAAAATTACTTAGCTACTTCTCCAAGATTTTCAGCTTTATGGCATCTGAAAATTTGATAAGCATGCCATCCAAACCAATGATAAAAACTTTAAACAGAACAGAGACAAGCATAGATTTCTGTGACCCTCTACTAGTGACCACCCTCCAACCTAACATTGATCCTTATTATTTCACCAAATTCCAAAACACTAACCCAAATATATCTCACCCCTCTCATCCTTCCATAGCAGTGCCTAAAATTCAATAATTAGACACTGGAATATAATATTGAGTTCTCTTGGGTCTTCTGTGAAAACACAAGCACCCTTGGGAGGGATAACACAGTAAACCACCAGCCATTAATCCCTTAGTGTAAACAATAACTCCTATTTTTGCCAAATTTGATGGTTCACAAATTGCTTTTCCTGCCACAACTTGTGAAGTACACAATGCAAATAACGACTCATTTTTAAGGTGAAAAAAAATTTAGCCTCAGGGAGTTAAAATGGATTGTTCACAGTCACATAGCTATGAAGCATCTGAGCTAGGATTTGATTATTCTTCTTCTGACTCTTTTGTCATCATTCTTTCAAAGTCACTTCACAATGATTAGTGTACTATACAGTCAAACATCCACAGTACGATACTGTTGACCTGGAAAGAAGACATTGTTCCAACTCCACTCTTCAGTCACCAGAATTCTCCAACTCTTTACCACCAGCCTTGGCCCCACCCAGGTATTTCCTCCACTACCACCCTTACCCCCCCAGTCATTCCATCTCCCCTTTCTGTGCTGTCCTCTTCTACTATGATGTAAGCTCTTTCAAAATAAGGACTGTCGTTTTTGCTCGTATTTGTATGTGCCAAACTAGCGTTTGGCACAGTGCCTGCTGCATAATAAAAACTTAATAAATGCTCTATCCAAAAGATGCAAGAAAGGAAAAAGATGATCCAGAAAAAGGACATATGGGCACTGTGAATTCAAAGATATAATATAACCTCTGCTCTCACAGGATTGAGCCTTTACTTGAAGAGACAAGACAGAAACATAAAGAACAGTACAAGGTAACACCAGTATCTGCAAAGTGCCTTGTGCAATAAGTGTTAGAAGAAAGAGATTCAGAGAAGTAAAAAATCACACAGCTGGAATGGCCAGAGGAGACTTCATTAAAGAAGGGAAATTTGAGCTGATCCTTGAAAGAAGGATAAATTTAGGTTTGGAGAAGGCATTCTTGGCAATGAGTGAAAGCTGTGGAAGCTAAGGTGACCATAGTGTAGACAAGCAGAAGCGATTTTGTACTGAAGAAATTAATATATATAAATGTAATAGAATACTATTATGCTATAAAAATAACAAAAGAGAAGACTTATATGAACTGATGCAGATTGAAGTAAATAGAACTAAGAGAATTATTTATACAACCAAAACACAATAAAGAAAAAAAACTTTGAATGACTTAATAACTCTGATAAATTAGTAACCAACCATGATTCCAGAGGATTGACAATGAACAATTCTTTATTTCCTTTCTGACAGAAAGATAATGACTTCAAGATGCAGAATGAGATGTAAATTTTTGGACATGTAGGAATGTATATTACTTGACTGCATATTTGTTATAAAGATTTTTCTTTTCTTTCTTTTAAATTAGGAGTGGGAATGGGAGAAAATAAATGCTAATTGACTGAAAGGATAAAATAAAATTTTAAATGAACAAGAAATAAGAAAATTTTAGAGATATATTCTGAGGACAGTGAATAGAATCTGATTTCATTCAAAGGAATTTGGACTATAGCCTATTGGAAATGGGGGGCTATTGATCATATTTTAACAAGGAGGTAGTAAATACAACATGGCATTTTAGGAATCTTATCGGTTAGCAACAATATACGATAGATTAAAATGATTAGGAAGTTATCACGCTGCTCTGTATTTGAGGTGGCGATGGTGGCCTAGACTAGGGAGATGACAAGGGGCATCAAAAGGAAAAAAAAATTTAAGGTGAAGATTTTATCCTTTTTGTGCCATGAAACCTTTGACAGTGTGATGAAATCTATGGATCCCTTCTTAGAAAGCAATTTTAAATGTACAGAACAAAATACATAGGATGACAAAGGAAATTAATTATATTGCAATAAAGTTACCAATTTTTTTTAAAACATGAGGTCTTGAACCTTAGGTTAAGGATCCCTGCTTAAGGAATATTATAGAGGAAGGAGTAAAAAGTCAGGACATGCTGTGAGAGCAGGAGAGGAAAGTATCAACGATTCTTTGTGAGGAATTCTTTGAAACAAATTTACAGTCCAAGGCTTTTCATCTGGGTGACTAGGGTCTGATTTCCCTTTGTCCCAAACAGCAAGCATTGTAAAGCTGTAAGGCTATTCCATTGAAGTGCTGTGATCCCTGTTCTCTAGATCCTAATTGGATCTAGCTTCTCCTCACAGAGTCCAAAAATTGTCTTCCAAATTAAAGTATTGTACAAAACTCAAACTATTAGTGGTCATCCCTGTTATAAGGAGAAAGATATTTTTCCCAATTCTTCCCTCTGCAAAGCAATGGCAAGATCATCTTACAGGATCATTTTAATGGAGAAAAGCAACAATTCAGCCAGTCTTGCCTCCTGCAGTTGGAACAACAAAATTATCTTCCCTGTTTTATTTGAAACATCTGAAGCTTGTAATACTTAAGGGTTTATAGTTATCTCTCCTGCACCACAGATTTGACTAACAACCAAGGGTACAGAATTCCACTGATAACACAGGTCCCCTTCATGGCTGAATACTGAGGGGTAAAGTTGAGCTGCACATCACGTAGGAGAGAAAAATTGTTTTCCTCTGCATGATGATTTCCCCAATGAGTTTGATGGATGTGTTCCACGATGAGAAGCCTTCCTGAGTAGCCCTTCTGAAACTAAGCCTCCCAAATTTTTTTTTCCTCTCCCTACATTAGGTCTATGAAAAATAAATGACAGAAATAATTCAAATCCAGAATTTGAGGAAGGACTTGTGGAACTTAGCAGAAAATGGGATTCTACGAAAAAACCTACAACAGGCTGAATAATAAAAATGAAGGTATATGTTGGAGAAAGAAGGATAACAACAAGCATGTCTGAATGTAAACAAAACGTACTATAAAATTTACTCACCATTCTAGACTGAAAAAGATGACCAAACACCATGTGAGAAATCACCAAGTGCTCACTCAATAAGCTTATTACGGAAGAGAAAAAATATCAGTAGAGCTGATAGTCAGATAGGCAGACTAACAGTGGGGATAACTAATCCAGAAATTAAATTGAACTCTGTTTGTCAGGCTTTCAGAGGCAGAACAATTTTTGTTCTGTCTTGGTTTTTTACATCTTTTTTTACATAGAGCTGTAACTAACAATTCCCATACCCAGGATAAATTCAGTTACTGGAGGCCAGAGGGATGGGGAGGGAAGATACACATTGAGGTTATGACATCCAGTCCCCCACAAAGTCCAACCCAACCCCTGAAGTAAATTATGTGACTAGACTATACCTGTCATTTGCCAGGAGTCTGGAAGAGGTAAATGGGATAAGTTATTGTGGAGGAAGACAAGCCTCAGGCTCAGATGGAGACAGTAGCCTAAGGCATAGCAACCCAGAGGTGGACAAGAGGTGGGACCTGCTACAGTCGCCTACAATACAGGATTATAATATGTGGAAGAAAGGACCTTCCCCAAATGCCAATGTCAGGCTCAGCTACCCTGCCCTATTTATTGCTATGAACTTTAAGGAACACAGAGTGAAGCTCATTGAACAACATACAATCAATTTAGGCAAAAAACAAAAACAAAAAAAAATCCTATATGAAGAGAAGTAAAGAGAATAAAATGGAATACTTGAAAGGATATACAGCTGCTTTCTGGATCATTTAAAACTGGGAGCTAACTGGCATACTTCAATTCTTGAAGCTAACTATGAACTAAAATAAAATGAAACAAGCTGCTCTCTGTAGGCATTTAAATAGTTATTAGAGTAGACAGCTTCCCTCCATGGATCCATTTATCTTTTTGCTTTGAAAACAATAACAAGTCTCACATCATGCTGCATATAGTCTCATCCACTTGTGGCAATTAGTGGAAAATTTCTGTCCTTGTGCAAAGAACATTTGCAGACAACGAATAACATCCACAACTCTACAAAGATATTAATCTGGGAAATGCTTTTGCCAGAATCTAGAATGATGGAAAAAGATTTTATCTTCTACAAAGCTAATAGGCAGTTCTTACCCACCCGTAGCAAGCAGTGTGTAGGTAAATGTTGTTACATATTCTCTGAAAAGCGCGATGCACTTCCAAGTTTAGTATGCATTATTGGCATTTTCTCCAACATTTCCTTCAGTCTAGACAATCAACAAAATAGCAAATCAAGTTCTGATTTGTAGCATTTGCCAATTTCAGAGGTGTAAATGCTCATACTGAAAATTTAACAACCTCTCTTCAGCCAGCCAGTTCCACTGTCCCTATAACCCTACATTAACCTAATATTATTACATAATATAACCCTACATCAACTTAAGAAGTTAATACAGGTGAAAAGCCTTTTCTGTTGACTTTTGGCCTTGGTTTGTGGGCACTAGAGTTCCTTACTTTTTTGTTCTTAATTGCCCTTGGCTAGGCCCCAAATCAACTCCTTCTCACTAGAACTAAGTATGTGTGACTTCAGGTCTCACATTGTTGAAGATTTATCTAGTTCACCTTACAACCACATCCAATAGAGCAAATATACCAATAAAATAAAGTTTTCAAGCAAAGGGGACATTCTCATTTCATCAGCTTTGTTTTCTCTTAGAATAGAAATGGAAAATGAGAGGGTTTTTTTGGTTTGGTTTTTGCCAAAGGTCTTCTCACTATGCTTCTCAAACTTAAAAAAGAAAATCACAGAAGTAGGAAATACAGAGAAGATGGTGATACAGAGGTTAATTGGTTGAGGATATGAAAGGAATGATACCAAGACTGATAGTTTTGTTTCCTGATGAGACAGATATACCTTGGTCACAGATCATACATACCTTAGCTATAGCTGAAAATTTTGAGATAAAAAAGAAAAAGGTAGCTAGGTGGCACAGGGAGGAGAGCACTGGATCTGAAATCAGAAAGACTCCTCCTCTTCCTGAGTTCAAATCTGGTCTCAAATTGGCTGTGTGACCCTGGACAAGTCATTTAGCCCTGTTTGCTTCAGTTTCTCATCTGTAAAATGAGCTGGAAAAGGAAATGGCAAACTACTCTAGCATTTTTGCCAAGAAAATCTCAAATAGGATCACGAAGAATCAGACATGACAAAAACAACTGAACAACAGCTTCGAAAGGTTGTTGCGAGGAACAAAAGATCCTTATTTTGAAACTTTGAAATCCTATATAAATGATAGCTATTATTATCACTAATTTAAAACATATATTGACACAATGACTGATCATTTTGTCACTTTTGTCAGTAGGCAGAACTTCTTAAAACAGGAAGAAAGGCAAATTTTCAGAGCTATCAAGAATGGGTATGGATGGATTTTGATCTATATCATGAGAGAGACAATTTTTTAAAAATGTGAAATCCTAGACCATTTGAGATTTGAAATTCAGTGCATAAGCCAGTAAGCAAAGAAAAAGTGGTTAGTGGATAGAACCAAATGACCTAGGCTAAATGTTACTCTTATAAAATTCTGCCAGGAATTAAAGTCAAGCTTACTGACCTAGAGTTCACAGGTTCCATTCTCTTCCTCCCCTCCCTCACCACCACCACCACTTTTTTTTTAACCTTGGGACAATTCTTTCATTCTCTAGAATATTTGTAATATCATCTATAGTGACTCGCAAATCACAAGTGCCAGCTCTTTTAGTTCTCAGGAATGTAGTTCGTCTACACAAGGAGATCAATAGAATGTGCAATTTGCTTCCCAAACTTCTAGGAGCAAGGAAATAACTACCCCAACAATCATTATAGAGGGTTCTTGGGAGATTATCTCTGGATACCTACAGTGCTTATAAGAGTGATGTTTACAAACTGTGGTGAAATTATTGAGGAAACTTCGAATCACCACTATAGTTTCATTTTAATGCAACAATTATTTTTTACAACAAATTTACTACATGTGAGGTATTATGGTGGGTTCTGGAGATAAAAAGTCAACTATTCCTTGATTTCAAGGAGGTTTCATTCTACCGGATTTGAAGGTTGGTAAATGATTCCTTTAAGCACAGTAGAAAGCTGAAAGATCTAAAACCTATACTCTTCAGGAAAAAGGCTTACTAACCAAAAGATTCCCCAGGAGGAAGAGTGACATGGCAAAAAAATGATACTTAACAGAACTGTAACCCTCCCTACAGTGTATATGCTTTTAAAACAGAATTTGTAATGGATTTATGTTATTAAGTCATCCTAAAGCTATATGGCTGGCTGAAAACCAACTAGATCATTGAAGACATTCAACAGGTAGCAAAAGATTCAGCACTTGGGAAAGATAAATGTGAGTAATTCCTGGCAGTGAATAGATCCAGTAGAAAGCTGCATGGCATTAGTAGAAAACATCAGAAATTATTTTAACATCAGAAAAGTATTTTTCCATAACTAAGCCATCATAATACATATTCTCTATCTATGCACTTCTCCAGAAGGGTGCTTTGTCCAAACATATTACTCATCTGTGATCCTTTTCTCAGGTTCATGTCTTCCCTCTGAGTGCATTTGGAAGAGAGTAACCTTAACATTCAGAGGCAAATGTTTTGTTACTGCTGTTTTATAACTAGATGCCTTTGTTATGAACTAAGTACAGACTGACTAGTAAAAGTAAAATTCATCAGTAGAGGTTCAGAAACTGTGACATGGAGAAGATTTTGACCTACAGCATTCGTAGAAGCTAATGTAACTAAATCAATCCCCAAAACACATGGGAAATATGCGCTACATAAGGTCTTTATGTTCATTTTGGGTGCTAATTATCTTACACCTTTCCTGTACATTGAGTTTAACTATGACACACCCAGGGCAACTAGGTGGCAATAGGGTACCAGGTCTGGAGTGACCTCAGACACTTAATAGCAGTGTGACCCTGGGTAAGTCACTTAGTCCTGTTTGCCTCAGTTTCCTCATATGTAAAATGAGAAGGAAATGGCAAATCACTCCAGTATCTTTACCAAGGAAACAACAGAGTCAGACACAACTGAAACTACTAAACAACAACAATGACTCACATAGTGATGCTTTCTATATAGGCAGGATATCTCAAAAGAAGTTCCTGAGCTTCATAATTATCCCTTTGTCTTTAGGAAGGAAAGAGAGAAAGAAGGAAGGAAAGAAGGAAGGAAGGAAGGAAGAAAGGAAGGAAGGAAGGAAGGAAGGAAGGAAGGAAGGAAGGAAGGAAGGAAGGAAGGAAAGAAGGAAGGAAGGAAGGAAGGAAGGAAGGAAGGAAGGAAGGAAGGAAGGAAGGGAGGGAGGGAGGGAGGAGGAAGGAAGGAAAAACCTTTAAGTGTTTACCATATTTGAAATACGCACTAAGTTCTGGGAACACAGATACAAAAAAAAGAAGATAGTTCCTTACCTTAAGAAGGCACATGGCAGCCATGAGCAAGCTGCATTTATAACCAATGAAAAAACACTAAAGAGTAAGATTGAAATTTGTCATCTATTTGGATAATAGGAATAGAAAGCAGGCAAGTAATGTGGCAAGGGTGAGGGATGGCAGATGGACAGCCACATTACTTCACTGTGTACCCTGTGAATATAGCCATAAGGAAATTCATTGACACACTGTTTCCAGTAGCAGTAGTTGTATTGATTTGATTGCAGTTCCTAGAGGGGGAAAAAAGAAAATAGTAGGAGCAAAAGAGGATGATTTGTATTCTTAGTGCCAAGCAAATGGTGAAAAATGGCATGGGTGGAATAAGAAGCAGTCTATTGACATCAAGGTATTGAGTCAATCCAATGATGGAATTAGTGAAGTTACCAATGACTAAGTCACTAATGACTTAATGAAGTCACTAACCTGTTTGACTTGGAAGGAAAATAAATTCTAATTCATTACCTTTTTCTTTAACTTTTCTATTTATTTTCTATTTCTATTCATCATGTGGACAAAACCATAATGAGTACTCCCTTCTTACCTCCACCTCTAAGAATCCTAATTTCCTTCAAGGCTCAGTTGAGGTACCACCTACCAGAGACCTTTCTCAATACCTTTACTTGTTGGTGCTTTATTCCTTCTTGAAATATATTGTACTTACTTATCTGTGTTGCAGTCCCCCTCCCCAAAATATCTCTAGCAGAATGCAAGGCAGAAACTGTGGGGTTTTTTAATATTTGTTTTTATTATGAACTTAACAAACACCCCCAAACGATCATTTTCGTACCTAGGGTATAATATATAAAATCATTATACATGGAACTATGATCTCGATTCCACGTGTATGGCTTTAAATACATGATAAATTAAACAACCCATTACCTTGAAAACCCTCCTCATAGTCTTTCTTTCCTTCTGGACTTCCTTCTCTTCTCCTTGGTATATTTTTTTAATATTTCAGTGGCAGTCCTTTTTTTGACATTATAAACATGATTTCTAGGTAGAATGAAAATCTGGGAATCTGTGGGAAACTGGCCTGGCCAAGGTTATCAGATGTATTGGAAGCCTTATGGGCTTGGAGATCGGAAAGGCAGCATGGAGTACTGGATAGAGAGGTAATCTCAAAGCCAGAAACACCTGGGTTTAAGTCTCTTCTCTACCATACTCCCCTTGGCATAATGACTGTGGGATCCTAGGCAAATCACTTGGCATCAGTGTAAATAGCAATAAAAATTTCCCCCCAATATATGAAAACTGGAGATTTCCTTATTGTGCCTGAGATATTTTTGTCCCATTTAGCCTTGGTGTTATATTTGACAGTTTTTCCTCAATAGCTCTATTAAGTAGTTTCTTAATCTAAAGTCAGATAAACACATAATCTAAATTTCTGAGGGCAAAATTTGGATTTGGAGAAATAAGAGGTTTTTGTGCAAGTCTGTATTTGTACAAAGAAACTTTTGGTCTCCTACCTTTTAATACACTTGAATGACTGTCACATATTTTACTCTTTTATGTGAACACATTTTCTTTTCTTTATCATGATAATGGCCATTGTTGCCCTTTAGAACCTCAGTGATTCTACCAATGTACAATCAATGGGTGATAAGGGAAAATGCACAGTTGTACTAAACCCAGGAACAGCCTGCAACTTTATGTTCTGTATTCTGTTTGGATATTTGGTTTTTAGTACCACAAAAACAAAATATCTTTGAACATCACATACGTTTGTGTTTGCATCATTTGGCTTATGCAGCAGTGGGAGTTACTTTTAAAATTGGTCCATCCATGGTCCACACCAAATGGGATGAAAATGATGAGGTATTCAATATCAGTATTAATACTCATCTATCAAAAGCAGAAAACTGGGAAACAATTTTTACAGCCAATGTTTCTGATAAAGGCCTCATTTCTCAAATATATAGACAACTGAGTCAAATTTATAAGAATGCAAGTCATTCCTCAATTCATAAATGGTGAAAGGACATGAACAAGCAGTTTTCAGACAGAAATCAAAGCTATCTACAGTCATAGGAAAAAAAATGCTCTAAATCAATATTGATTAGAGAGATACAAATTAAAACAACTCTGAGGTACCACCTCACACCTATCAGATTGGCTAATACCACAGAAAAGGAAAATGATAAATGTTGGAGATGTGGGAAACCTGAAACACTAAACTGTAACTGAATTCTTGTTGACATATTGCAAGATATCATTAGGTTTATTCATCTCTGTACTGATAAACTAGTTCTGACTATACCGCCCTTTCTCTATCTCAACCTCTTGGTGAATCAGTTCAACTCTACAGTACCCTTGCCCCTTAACCTACCAGCAATCACATCTTACCAAAGCCCAACTTGGGTTTTCTTCCACCAGCTGCCTCATTCGTGATACCTTACGCACTGCTGAACAAAGCTGGAGAAAATTGCAAAGCTATGCTGACTAAATCCATTACAAGTTTAGGTTACCTAATCTCAAACTGGACCCTCACTGCAGCAAGATAAACTATTTGTAGTTCCCTAATCAATCCTCTAACCCACTCACCTCAAATTTCCCAATGGGTTTATTCCTGCTCCTCCCTCCCACAACAACCCCTCCCAGAATCCTCTCAACTGAGGACATCACCTCATGTTTCACTGAAAAATATTGAGGCCATTCACCAAAAGTTTGCTCTTCTCCCGTATTTTTAACCTCACATCTCTCAAACATTTTCCCGGCTAGCTTCTCTCTTACTCCTGGATGATTTTTCCCCTTCCTAATGCATACTTGATCCCATTCCCTCCTGTCTTCTCCAAAATACTGCCCCCACTATCATTTCTACTCTATACTCTTCTGTCTCTCCC
The DNA here is from genome assembly GCF_011100635.1 of Trichosurus vulpecula. NCBI lineage: Eukaryota > Metazoa > Chordata > Mammalia > Diprotodontia > Phalangeridae > Trichosurus > Trichosurus vulpecula. Next base: position 200,978,831 of record NC_050573.1, read on the forward strand.
TACCTGCTGGCTCCTTCCCTCCTACATGCCATTACTCCCTTGTCTCCTCCATCTTTAAAAATCCCTCATCTGATCCAATCACCTTGTTAGATATCATATTACATTTCTCCTTAAGAGAGCCACTTACACTGAGTGCCTCCACTTCCTCTCTTCTTGTTTGCTTTAAAACCCTCTGCAATCTGATCTCTAACCTCATTATTCTACTGGAACTGCTCTCTCCAAAATTACCAATGATCTCTGCATTGCTAAAACAAACAGCCTTGTCTCAGTTCCCGTCCTTTGTAACTTCTCTACAATCTTTAACAGTCTCAGTCTTCTAGATACCCTCTCATTTCTAGCTTCCTGCTTCTCCTACTCTTTGAACTACTTCTCAGTTTCCTTTACTGGATCTCCATCCAGGTCATGTCCACTAACTGTGATTGCCGCCCCCCCCCCCAAGTCTCTATCCTAGGATTTCTTTTCTTTTTCTCAACACAGTCTCACTTGGTCTAATTAGCTTCATGGCTTCAATAGTCATATCTATGTCAATGATTCCCAGCACTATATATCCAACTCTAATCTCTCTTGAGCTCTGGTCCTGCATTGCCAGCTGCCTTTTGGACAGCTTGAATGAGATGTCCTATAGGTATCTGAGATTCAACATATCCAAACCAATTCATTAACATACCCATACCCCCATGGCTTTCTTCTTCCAAATTTCCCTGTGCCAACATTCTCTGTCACCCAGGCTCTCTACCTCTATTCTCACCTTCTTCTTACTCATACTTACCCTATATATCCAATCTCCTATTGTCAAGTCTTGTTTTTACCTTCATAATCTCTAGTATACTTCTCTTTCTCTCCACTCACTTGGATACCACCCTAATATACTTTTCATCATCTCTCATCTGGATTATTAAAATAGCCTTCTGATTGATATTCTTTGGAGAAGGAAATGGCAAACCACTCCAGTATCTTTGCCGAGAAAACCCTAATGACAAAGTCCATGGGGTCATGTGGAGTTGGACACAACTGAATTACTGAACAAAGATAATAATTAGTATTTTTGCCTCACTCCAATTCATACTCCACTTGGTTTCTAATTTTCCTAAAGTGTGGATCTGGCCATGCCCCACCCCCCCACACACACACACATTCCTTAATTACCTCCAGGATCAAATATACCCTCTTTAGTATTTAAAGCAAGCCCTTCACAAATCTGATTCCTTCCCAACTGTCCAGTCTTTATACTTTACCCTCCTCAAACAAACTCTATAATCCAACCACACTATTTGCTATGCCTCGAACTCCATACTTTCTCTGCTGATTTGCCACATTTGTTCTCTCTGTCCTCCAGATCTGGAATGCTCTCTCTCCTCACGTCTGCCTCCTAACCTCCCTAGCTTCCTTCCATATTCAACTTATACTCTCCCAGTTGCTAGTATTGTTCTTCTAAGAATACCTGCCATTTACCCTATATATCTTGTGCTATTGTTGTTCAGTCATGTCCAATTCTACATGAACCAATGGACTAGTCCATGAGGTTTTCTTGGCAAAGATATTGGAGTGGTTTGCCATTTCCTTCACCAGTGCGTCCCTATTTTACAGATGAGGAACTGAGGCAAAAAGGGATTAAGTGACTTGCCCAGGGTCGCGCAGCTAACAAGTGTCTGTGGTCACATTTGAACTCAGATCTTCCTGACTCCAGGTCAATGCTCTATCCACTGCACCACCTAGCTGCCCCATATAACTCATATTTCTACTTAATTATTTACATCTTTCTCCCCCATTAACTAGTGAGCTCTTCAAGGACAGGAATCATGTTTTTACCTTTCTTTGTAACCCCAATTCTTAGCACAGTACCTGGAACATAGTAAGAACTTAATAAATGCTTATTTACTAACTAATTGACCTCCCTTACAGTCTTCCATCTATGATTTACAATATTTCAAATAATTCACTCTTATAAAGTGCTATGAATTTTTAAAAGCCTTTCCTTACCAAAAACAAAAAACTCTAAGAGGTAAGTAGATTACCAACATCCTCCCTATGAGAAAACTGAAGGTCAGAAAGGTTGTCCATAAGTGAGTGCAATCAGTAAGGCTCAGAACCACATCTTAGACACAAGATTTTCTGTTTCCAAGAGAGACTTTGAGCATTCTTTTCCCCTACCACACTGCCTCTTTATTTTCCCTTATTGAGAGGTGTGCCGGAGCCAGATCACGGAGCTCAGTCCCCAGACCTCCTTGTTAAATGTTCATTGTGAACATTTGCGGCTCCAAAGGGGATAGGAATCAAGGCTTGATTTAGTGCCTTGTTAATTGTCTAGATTTAAGTAAGTGATGGAGAAGATGGCAATAATGCAAATTAATCTTCAAAGTAGGTCAAGCAGCCAGTTGTTCAACACTTACTAACACAAACCTGACCATACATAAATCACTGATCAGCTTCAACAAACCCTTTTAAAAAATGATCATTTATTCCATCTAAGTTTCTGTATGTAAAATGTAGTAGGAACAAACAAACATAATTATCTTCTCATCCCTTCTCTGTTCCCTTCTGGGACAACTGCTCTCCAGACCCTAGCACAGTGCCTGGCATACAATAACTACTTATAAAATGTTTTTTGACTGACTTACTGACTGACTCCCAATATAGTAATAATAATAATAATAACAATAATAATAGCTGTAGTAATGATAACAAAAGCAACTTCAACAATATTAGCTAACATTTTTACAATGCTTGCTATGTGCCAAGCACTTTACAATCATTATCTCATTTGCTCCTCATAACAACCCTGGGAGGTAGGTGCTATTATCATCCCCATTTTACAGATGAGGAAAATGAGGCAAGCAGGATACATGACTTGTCCAGAGTTACACAGCTAGTAAGTGTCTGAGCCTGAATTTGAACTCAGGTCTTCCTGACTTTAATCCCATAATGTCTTCCTGGTTTAGTAAGCTGTTAAAGTCAGTAAATTAAATCTTTCTCTTTCCACTGACCCAAGTGTTAGCTGATGATGTCAGAGCCCTGCCAGTGTTATTTATATTTTAATCGGAGATTCTTGCAGACAGGAAGACTCAAAGACCTAAATAATGTGATACCAGTGGAAAGAGAGCTGCACTTGGAGTCTCATCATCTTATTTGGAATCCTGACTAATTCATTTACTACCTGTGTTATCCTGGACGAGTTACTTAACCTCTCTGGATCTCAGTTGGACTAGATGACTGCTAGGATCCCTTCCATCTCTAAATCTATGATGCTATAACCTATGATGAATAATAGGCATTTCGAAATGATTCACTTTTCACTGTCAAACTCTGAAAATAAATGACCTGAGAGTCACGGAGGTTATGCAACCGCTGTTAACTTTGAAAAATACCAAAAAGCTCACAGAGGTAATATCCCAACTGTTAACTCCAAAAAAGAAAAGAAAAGCAAAAAAGTTCACAGAGGTTATAAGAAAAAAGCTTTCTTTATTTCACTGGAGGAGAAACACTAGACATGTGTGCCAGGGTCTGCTCTGATACTGAGAAGACCCACTGCAGTGAGGCTGAGCCTTGATACATATATTAGTTACTACAGAGTGAGCTGTAGCAGTGGAAATAGGGAGTAACAGCAAATGAGACAAGTTTGATTCATAGCGGGGCTTCATGACCAGAACGTGGCTTCTGTAAGTACTTGTCCAGCCTCCTGGGGCTAGTGTGAAACAATTCTGGGATTTTGCTGTGGCTGAGATCATCCAGAGAATGAGTGCAAAGGACTGTTGTTGTGCTGAGCTCAAGGCACAGCTTGCTTACTGGACCTTAGCTCTGGAAAACAAGGTTTCTCCCAATAGTAAAAATAGAGAAGTAAAAATAGGGGGTTGTCTTGGCATGGGGACCCTGACATCACCCATTTTATTTCTTCTTAGTATGGATGAAATTAACTATTCTCCAGCTTCTCATATCTCCCCAGGGTCACATCAAACTTTAATTACCTGGATAAGACCAGGCCTATTAAGACAATGTAAGGTGGAATCTTGACATCTAGTTAATTCAGTTTGGATATATATCCAGTCTCCATAACTCAGAGAAAAAAAAGCTATTCTGCACCAAATAATCTAAGTGAAATAGTCATATATGTCATGGTTGCTGTGGCTGCTACTGCTTTACTTTGCACCTAAAGGTCCTATCTTTGAGTTTCAACACTGAAATATCTTCATTATCCAATCTATTTCTAACCATGTGAAGCATAACTTCTGGCTGCTTAAGGGAAAAGCAGAATTTTGAACAACACTGGGTCAATTACTTAGGCATTAGAAATAGACTTTCTGGATAAGCTAGGATAAAACTATTGGGTCTGAATTATATAGTTATTCAGTTGTTTCAATCATGTCTGGTACTTCATGACCCCATTTGGGGTTTTCTTAGCAAAGATACTGGAGTGGTTCACCATTTCCATCTCCAGCTCATTTTACAGATGAGGAAAATGAGGTGAACACGGTTAAGTGACTTGCCTAGATTCATATGGCTAGTATGCATCTGGGGCCAGATTTTAACTCATGGAGATGGAGTCTTCCTGACTTCAGGCCTGGCACTCTATCCATTGCGCCACCTAATTGCCCAAATTAAATAGATTCACTGGGAATAAATTACATATATAATGTTATATATTATAATTTATACCCTCTGCCCTCTGAAACCCATCCTTCATACTAGGAGCAGAATCATCTTCTTTATATGTGTTTCAATCCATGAAAAAGAGACGTATGAATGCATAAAAAAGATATTCCTGGCAGGGGAGTATGTCCTGAATGGAGTCCAAATGGAAAAGCAACTTCCTATAGATGATTAGGCTATCCAAGTGCTTGTTTTTACAAATGACGTTTTGTTAATTATAGCAAACCACAGAGGGATACTTAACTTGGCCATTCTTCATTTCTTCCCCAGCCATGCAAATAGCAATCACCTCTGTCTTCTTCTACTATATAGCTTTCATCCATGATCTCCCATAAATTCTCCCCAAAGGGACAACTGAACATACTGGGGCCTTTCTTTAGATCTCTTGACATTACCCGGTACCAAAAGTACATAAGGACTAGGCACTCCATTTTCCTCCTCCAGTCATTTTCATTGGCTGTCAGCCAGGTCTGGAATTTTCTCCCTCCTCATCTCTATCTCTGATCCTCCCTGGCTTCCTTTAAGTCCTAAATAAAATTTCACCTTCTACATTCCCATTCTTCCTTAAGGCTACTATCTTCTGTCTGTGAATTATCTCCAATTTATCCTATATATAACTTGTTTGTCCATGGTTGGTTAGTTGCATGCTATCTCTCCCATTAGACTGTGAGCTCCTTGAGAGTAGGGCCTGTTTTTTGCCTTTCTTTGTATCCCCAGTACTTAGCTCAGTGCCTAAAACACAGTAGATGTTTAATAACTACTTGTTGAATGACTGACACTTATTGTCTCTCAATCTTGTTACATGAGCAGCCCACCTCATTTTCTGTTTAAATGCATATCTGATAATAGCTTCTCCCTCACTTCTCTGGCACAGTTCTTCACTGGCAACATTTGACAGATTATTAACACCCACCACACATCTCTCCATTGCCCCTTGGGTGGCCTACAGCTTTAATTCTTTTTTAACTGTAGTATATTGTGAGTCATAGACAGGGAACAACACCAGAAGAATATTAGTGTGAAAAAATGGGCCTTCGTTTGGTGAGAAGACTGCCCTTATTAAAAATCACTGCACAACTTTGCATAAAAATCCTGCCTGCTTTTTTAATCTTCAGTTCTGGGTCTAAGCTATTGTACATCTGAAGTGTGGATCTAATCTATATGTATTGTTTGCTTAGCTTTGTGCACTGTCTATCCAACTGCAAAGAAAGAACATTTCTTTATGCACCTTATTTTTCTCATTATAGTTAATTATAGGATCATAGATTTAGAGTTTTAGGGCTCTCTTAGATCATAGCCAGACTGAAAGGAAGGGGGAGTAAAAAGAGTGGATGATGCTCAAAGCAGCTAGTAAGAACATGGTGAAGGAATAAAGTAAGAATAAGTCTCACGCTAAATATATGTATGAAAGAAATATGGGTGTGATGCCTCTTACCAGTAATCCCAGCTACTGGGGAGGTTGAGGCTGGTGGATCACTTGAGTTTAGGAGTTCTAAACTATAGTAGGATGAAAAGTAATTGAGTTTCCATAATGTCTGGCACCAATATGGTAAATGAGGGACTACCAGGATGTTTAAGGATTAGTGAACTGGATCAGGTTGGAAATAGAGCAGATAAAAGCTTCTGTGTTATTAGTAGTGAGAGGGCTTTTGAGTGGCCACTGCTTTTCCAGCCTGGGTAAGACAGAGAAAGGAAGGAAGGAAGGAAGGAAGGAAGGAAGGAAGGAAGGAAGGAAGGAAGGAAGGAAGGAAGGGAGGGAGGAAGGAAAAGAAGGAGAGAAGGAAGGAAAAGGAGAGAAGGAGGGAGGGAAGGGAGGAAGGAAGGAAAGGAGGGAAAGAGAGAGAGGGAAAGAAAAATATAAATGTTTTCTGATGTTCAAAAGTACTCTAAGTATAAAGAAAATTCACAGAAACATAGATCAAGTCATCACTGTCCTCCTGCATCAACTCATAGTTTCAATAGAATTTTACCTCTTCTTTTGCTCAGGAAAGAAAAAAGAAAAATGTGGAACTCAATGCTAGTGTTCCCCTGTCTTCATCAGTGATTTTAAGGAGAAATAAAAATCATTTTGCTCTTTGTATACTAATTATAGACAATATGACAAAGCTTTTTCTTACCTTGGAGGTATTTCTCACAATTCCCGGCATTACTTTTTATCCTTCTAGTTCTAGTTGGTGGTTTTCCTTCCACCGTCTATTTAATAAAGCTATATAGTGTTCTCCCCTCATTCAACTTTGATTATGTTTCTTATCTAGGTTTGGTTTTTTATGTGTTTTGTTTTGTTTTATATTGGGGGGGTTGTTTTGTTTTTTATCCTGGCTAACCACAGTAATTTATGAATCTAGCATATGATACCTTAAGATGTTCATATCCCTCAGTGATAAAGAGATCCTCCCATTGGGCAGCAAAAACTATTTTAATCATATCTCATCAGAATATAGCAAAGAATTGTGCAAGTAAAAAGGGAGCTAACTTACTGTAATCAGCAGTGTCAATTTTGAGTCAAAACAGACTAAATACTAATAACTAAACAAAATCAATTGTTAATTAATTACAAATTATTTAATAGGTTTTTTCTTTTACATTTCATCTTTCCTTATGGGGAAATAAGCAGGAGGAAGAGAGGAAGGGAAAGGTAATAATTAACAGGATTGAATAAAATAAAATAAATGATGATTCAAAAAAAAATTAAGTACTATGTTCAAAGTATTTGAATGTACACCACTGTAGAAATAAAGAGAAATAAGTCACAGCTGTAGCCCTCTAAGAGCTTATATTCTGATGAGGGGTGGGGAAGATGTCATTTTGAGTTGTGAGGAGATAATACACAGTGCACACATAAAATTGATTTATCATCATATATACTTAGTAGGGTTGATGGTGTACTAATAAGACCATCATCAATGCATGTGATCAGTTTATTGACTCTTCCATAGCACAATCAAATTTTCTAGGAACAAATTACTAATCTGATACCTAAAAATCCCAATAAGTGTGTCTCACACTGGTTTCCATGTCAGGGTTTCCCCTGTGTCTGGCCGAGGATACATGTCATCCTCTGAAGTCTCCATCAATCCACACTGCTCTCAATCATAGTCAGGATGCTTACACATTTCCAAGTGTGGGAATGCAGGAATCTATGCTAGTTGCAGCTAGAAATACACTGATGGCTGGAGCCTCTGGAAGTTTTTTTTATGATTCTGGCTAAACAATTATGTTTAAGTTCTTATTGGTAATTGAATATCTAAGCTTATGATGGAAAGAAACTGTCAACAAAACCTAATGTCATTAACATTTATCAATTACTTAAACTTTGGACAAATATGTGGTCATTAGTAGTTGTTTAACAAATCTGGGCTACATGTATCATTAGTAGTTGTTTACTAATTTTGAATAATACATATTAGTAGTAATTTATCAAATTTATTAATTACAAAACAATTAATCATTTGTTTAACTTGTTCCAAAAAAAATTACATAAAAACTGCTTAGTCATAAAATAGAAGCTAAAACAAAACGGGACATGGGGCAGGGGGGCGCAGAGCAGAGCCAAGATGGTGGAGTAAAAGCAGAGACTTGCTTGAGCTCTCCCCGAAACCCCTCTAAATACCTGTAAAAAAAGACTCTAAACAAATTCTAGAGCAGTAGAACCCACAAAATGACAGAGTGAAACAAATTTCCAGCCCAAGAAAACCTGGAAGGTTGACAGGAAAGGTCTATTACACCTACCTGAGAGAGAAGCGCAGTCCAGCATGAGTTGCCCTGGCACGGACAGGGCTGGAGCAGGCCTCAGAACTGAATCACTGGCAGCTGTGGTGGTTTCCAGACTTCTCAACCCACAAATGCCAAAGACAATTTAGAAGGTCCCTAGAAGTATCTCTAACAATAGCTACACAAAACCCCTGAAGCTTGGGACTGTACACCCCCCACATACACTAGAAGGGGAGTTCTACCTTAACAAAGAGTTAAAAAGCTGAGTAACTGGCTGGGAAAACCAGCAAACAGAATAAAAAAAAAACTTAGACTATGGAATCTTACTTTGGTGACAAAGAAGATCAAAACATACAACCAGAAGAAGACAACAAGGTCAAAGCTCCTACATCTAAACCTCCAAGAAAAATATGAATTGGACATAGGCTATGGAAAAGCTCAAAAAGGAATTTGAAAATAAAGTAAAAGAAGTAGAGGAATAATTGGGAAGAGAAATGAGATCGATGAAAGAAAATCATGAAAAACAAGTCAGCTGCTTGCTAAAGGAGATCCAAAAAAATACTGAAGAAAATAACACCTTAAAAAATAGACTAACACAAATGGCAAAAGAGCTCCAAAAAGCCAATGAGGAGAAGAATGCCTTAAAAAGCAGAATTGGCCAAATGGAAAAGGAGGTCCAAAAGCTCACTGAAGAAAATAATTCCTTAAAAATTAAAATGGAGCAAACGGAAGCTAATGACTCTATATGAAATCAAGAAAATATGAAACAAAACCAAAAGAATGGAAAAATAGAAGACAATGTGAAATATCTCATTGGGAAAACAACTGAACTAGAAAATAGATCCAGGAGAGATAATTTTAAAATTATTGGACTACCTAAACAAAATGGAGCTGCTCATCTTAACATACTTTTCCCTCTTAGAGAAGAGATATGAAGGCTTCACAGAGGAGGTACCATTGGGATCAGGCTTCAAAGAAAAAGAAGGATTTCCTAGACAGAGGTGAAGTGGAACCATATTCTATAGTAGGCACTGAAGGTAGACTTCTCTAATTCTAGATACTGCAAAAGTTTTAACATTCTTTCAACATACTCCAAAATTGGGTTGAGTGTCATTGATTGTATTCCAATGCATCACTTCTTGAAAACGTCTTCAGCTTTTTCTTTTTGAGTTTCCTCTGCATGAGCCTGCCAGAAAGCTTCAAGTTATTTATCTTGTATTTAATGTGATGAACTCACCTTTCTGAAAACACAAAAGATCTCTGCATTTTAGCTGTGACTGTCCAAGTCAAAGCCCAATTGCCTGTTAAGTTGAACATTCGTCTAGTTGTAACTTAGTGACTAGGTCACTCTGCTCTTCACTACACAATCACCTTCAGAGAAATGAGAAAGGAAAAAGTAAAGATTTCACTAGTAGAAGAGCACAGATAAGAAAAATGCAGCACCTCAACTATTAGAAAGCAAACAGCCTGACAATATAAAATGTGGTATCCTTTAAAAAAAAAGGTGGGAGGATGGAGGAAGGTGGGAGAGATAGAGTTGCTAACATAGCCAAATTAATTTATGAAGCATCCTCTCCATTGGAATATGTGTTAAAAAGCCTATATATCCATTTTAATTATTTGCTTATGTAATGGTAAAACACTACTTAAATTAGTTGATTGGATAATGAATTGATTAATCATAGATATTAGATTAAATATGAAAAATCCTTCCAGCTATAGTGACATTTCACAAAATCCTGTTTGTCTTCGGAGAAGTAAAGAAAATTGCTTATACCCTCTGGAGTTCTTATGTATGAGTTATTAAAATAGAGAATGAGTGAATTGAAAGGTGTGAGCGAACATAGCTTTCCAGAACATTCCTAAGAAGATATAGGTTCAGGTAGAAAGAAAACTTTGGCTTTGACCTTGAACATATTTTGTTACCACTCTCTCCCACCAGCTTTGGCCAGAGGAGAAGCTGTTGAGCTTCAAAAGGTTAAAAAAGATTTTAAAATTTCCATCTGACCATCCAAATCCAAATAGGTATGTCCCCATAGCTAATGGCATTTTTGTGTCAGAAGCCAAGAACACATGAACAAAAATTTATCAGGCTAAAGGGAAAATTCTTAAGCCCTCCGTTGATAGGAGAAAATGACTCTAGTTTTGCATCAAATTTCATCTCATTAGAACTAGTCCATACGAAGTCCTAAACTGACAAGATCTTGTTGTACTGTGATTCTTGGTATCCATACTCCTATCTCTCCTTCCATCTGCATTAATATATATCTTTCTTGTCTTCTTAAGTGTTAAATTGAAATTGGATCAAATTCAAGGTCCTCCACTATCTGGCACCACACCGCCTTTCTCTCATAATCTTATGTTGCTTTTCTCTGGAGATACTGTGCTCCAAACCAAGCCAAGATATTCTCTGATCCCTGAAAATAACATGTACCCTTCCAATTCCAGGCATTTCCTTGGGTTATTTCCTATGCTTTGAATGCCCTCCCTATCTTTTTTTTCTCTTTTCCATCCATCTACATCCTTTGAAAATAAGCTCCATGTAATCTTTCCTACATGTAGTTTATCTAAATGTATATATTCCTCCATTATTAATTAAGCTCCATGAGGGAAGAAACTCTGAGAAAAACTTTATATTCTGCCAGGACTGGGCACAGTGCTCTTTCCTTACACAGCTGTCTCTACTGAAATGTCTCTAGAATGAACGATGAACAATTCCATGACGTGGGCACTACAATCAATAACATCCCCACTTTACAATTGGTGGAAATAAAGCTCAGAAAGTTTGTGATATGCCCATAGACATACCTAGTCAGGATTTTAATTGCTTAATTCCTATATAAGAAAAAAACAAAACTCCTTTGGTCAGCATTGAAAGTCCTTTAAAACCTGGTTCCAAATCTCAGCTCTATGTATTCCCTCCAAAAGTGTCTTGCCTTTAATTGATGTGTACTTTGTATTTGCTTGTCTAGGAACATATTGTTTTCCCCAAATAGAACATAAATCCCTTGAGGCTAAGCACTGGGTTTTATTTTTGTTTTTATTTTTGGTCTTTGTTATCTCCTGTACCTAGAAATGAGCAAGCATTCAGTAAATGTTTATGGAGTTGAATTGGACTGTTGAAATAAGCTCAGCTTGAGGGGTATTAGTGAATGTTAATAATTAAGTTACATAAGATGAATACTAAATAATTATATGAGAAAATAGTTTCAAATCTCATAAGATCGTATATATTTCCATAATAAATGAAGGGCAGGAAGCATAGAAATCTATGGGAGCTCAGAGAAGAAGAGAATACTGTCCTAGAAGCATTTCAGAAAGGCGTTCAAGGAAAAAGAAAAAAATTGGGCCAGTCATTAAAAATAGCTAGGTTTTGAATATGCCTGGAGAAAGGAGGAAAAGTTGAGAGATGGAATGAGCAAAGGAGAAGAGGGAACTTGCCCATGATCTGTTTCTATTTATTCTACTAATAAATCAAGACATGTTAAGTGGCTATTGTGTTCTGGGCATTCTCCAAGGTATTGGTATAAGTAGAAAGAATTAAATAAACCCTACACTCAAAGAGACAACAAATACATATAGCATAAATATGAAGGTAATAATCAAATTTCCTTGTTCAGTCATTTTTTTTTCATGCCCAACTCTTTGTGATCCTTTTTTGGATTTTCTTGGCAGAGACGCTGGATAGTTTGCCATTTCCTTTTCCAGTTCATTTTACAAATAAGGAATGAGGTAAACAGTTAAGTAACTTGACCAGTGTCACACACCTAATCAGTACCTGAGACCAGATTTGAACTCAGAGAGATGTCTCTCTGACATCAGGCCCAGCACTCTAGCCAGTGTGCCACCAAACTGCCCAATACAAACAAATACATAGTCAAATATTTGCTAGGGAGGAAAGGTCGTATAATGGAGTAATGGTAAATGAGGTTGAAAGGGTTTATGAGGGGCAGACAACAAAGAATCTTGGAGGCTAGGCTAAAGACTCTAGACTATTTAAAAAATACATGAGCTTCAAAATAGCTCTTTTACTAAATTTCTTGTGATTTTTTTCTGTGCTTTGGTAAAATATGTGTGCTCCCTTGGGAACACCATTATTAAATACATAAGAAACACCCAGATCCAAAAGAAAGGACATTTGAGAAGTGTGGAGAATACTCACAGTGTACAAATGAAACACTTTGTTCACTTCATAACATACAATTGAAGAATATCCAGACATAATCCACTAGTGTGCAATTGGTCAGAAACGTATGTTTTGTTTGTTTTTCCCTCCTTCATGAGTCAAAAATGAATTCAGAGAAAATCCAGATTTTCACTACAAAATGAAGTTAGAGGAGACTGAGGAATATAAGATACCATTCTAATATTGGGAGCAAATCCCAACAGTTCAGAATACAAAAAAAAAATATTCTTTAGGTCTGAATTACATGAAAAACCACCTATACATTAAGCTGATCACTGGACAATTGCCCTACTATTCATAGCCAAGGGCCTACCCTTTCTTTCTGTGAAACAAAGAATAAACAAAGAATATGGGATTAAAGTCATTATTTGACGATACGATAATTCTCTCTCTCTCTCTCTATCTATCTATCTATCTCTCTGTATACAAATATGAGTGTGTGTGTTTTCCAATGTCTTCATGTGGTTATTTTGTACTTTCAATGTTTGAGAATCCTTGCAGTTTTGTTCTTGTCTTGTTTTAGTAATCTTAACACTACTCTCAACAAACACAAATGAACATGTAATCAAGCATTATACGGAGTAAATTTCCAAATAAAATCATGATGGCCAAGCTATTTTTATTTTTATTTTTAAATACAAAATAAACTTCCACAAAAATAAATTATTTCTTTTGGGTCCCTTTTAATATCTACCTCAGTATTTCTAAAATTATGTAGTTTTTTGTAATTATTTCCTTCATGTTATTAAATCAGTGCATATGTTGCTCTTATTCTATTCAATTCATTCTGTATCATATGTGTGTGTATATATATGTGTGTGTGATATACATTTTTTGTATGTTTCACATTTGTTATTTTCATTGAACAGTTGCATTCTATTAAATTCCTATTTTAGGTCTTTTTTTGATTCAGACTTCTGATACAATCAGTGTAGTGAATTCTCAATTGGGAAGCTCCCTCCACCAATGTAAGTTATAGTCATGGAGAGTTGTATGGGTCAATAAGAGGTCATATGACTTGTCTCTGGTCATACATCTAGTGTGTGTCTGCAACAGGATTAAACTGAGTTCTCTCAGACTCCAAGGTTAGCTCGCTGTCCACCAAGGCACTCTGTCTCCTGTATTCATATATCATGTTCTGTTCAGCTACTCCCCAATTGCTGGGCATACAGGTTGTTTCTAGAGTCTGTTTGGTTGTTGTTGTTATTATAAGTGGTTACTTCATGATAAGAGAGAGGTTCATTATCTTTTTGAAAACTGGGTTTTATTTTTTTACCGAACAAAAATCAATTTTCTCTCCCTTCCTCCTATGCACCCACCATTGAAAAAAAGAAAAAGAAAAACAAAACCTCATAACAAGTGTTTATAGTCAAATAAAACAACTTCTCATATTTGCTGTGTACACAAAGGAGTCCTATTATATACCCTGGTAGGAGGTCACATGTTTCATCAGTTTACTGGACTCATGGCTTTTCACTGAATTGATCAGAGGTCTTAATTTTAAAATTGTCTCTTCATTTTGTTGTTCTTTTTTAATTTTCTGGTTCTGGTCACTTTGCTCTGCATCATTTTCAGACAAGTCTTTCCTAGAACCAGCTAAATGGCACAGTGGATAGAGTACTGGGGCCTGGATCCAGGAAGTACTAAGTTCAAATCAGCTTCAGATACTTAATAGCTATGTGACTTTGGGCAAGTCACTTTTCTTCTGTTTGCCTCCATTTTCTCAACTGTGAAAGCCTACCACCCAGAGCTGTTGTAAATCCCTTAAATGAGATATTTGCAAAGTGCTCAACACAATTTCTGACACAGAGTAGGTATTTATTGAATGCTTGTTTCCTTCTTCCCCAGGTTTTCTGAAACTATCCCCTTTATCATTTCTTACTACACAGAAATATTCCCTTACATTCATTTAGCATTCCCCAGTTGATGGGCACCATTTTAGATTCCAGTCCTTTGCTATGCACACCAGCACTACTATGAATATTTTGTATATATGACTCCTTTCCTTCTTTCTGCGATCATTGTTGGGTGCAGGTCTAACAGTGGGAGTGCTGGGAAAGAAGGTTTACACAAGTTGGTACATGTTAAGTATATTTCTAAATTGCTTTCTAGAATGACTGAACCAATGCACAACTCCAGCAGTAGTACATTAAAGTGCCCATTTTTCTTTGGCCCCTACAGTATTTGTCAGCTTTGCCTTTCTAATGGAAGAGAAGTAGAAATGCAGAGTTATTTAATTTAAATCAATCTAATTGTTAGTGGTTTGGAGCATTTTTTTTCATTTAACTATTTGTAGATTGGATTTTTTTTTCCTTAGAAAACAATCTACACATATCCTTTGAAAATGTATCAGTTGTGCTCAAGAGGAACTGAGCTCAAATTCCACTTCGCACTACCTGTGTGACCCTGGCAAAGTCACTTAACTTGTTTTTCTTAAGCAATAGCAGCTACTTCATAGGGTGGTTGTGAAGATCAAATGAGATGATGTACGAATAAATACCATATAAATGCTAGCCATTACTGTTGCTATTATTTTGGTCATTGTGAAAATGTTCAAAAAAGTTATCTTTTCCTTAAAGGAATTTGCCATCTAATCAGGAATATAAAATAGGCCTCCATTTCATACTCATAGTACAGCATAGTGGAAAGAAAAACTGTATTGGGAATCAGGAGGTCTACATTGAGATTCAACTCTCAGAGACAAAGCCAGAAATTCTTATGACTTGCTCAAATTTAGTTGAGGGAGGGGTAACAGGGGACAGTGCATTCTAAGTGCAATCATGCCAGGAGAAGAGGAAGGTTACCTCCAATAGAAGTTAGCCTGCATCCTTATGGCTCAACTAAAGGTCTCCCACTATTGCACTGAATTGAAGGGCACAACAGTGTGGTAAGGTAGCGTCTGAAAGAGGGACCCCATGATGAGAGAACTGTTGTGCCGGCAGCCTGGGTATGGGCAAGTAGATGGGCTGAAGGACCAGTTGAAAGAAGAAGTACCCTACCTCTCCCCCAAAAAAAGTCAGCACTTCAAGGGCAAAGTACTAGTTATGGTTCTTTCAGCTCTGATAATTATCAACCGTGTGGGGTATGGCATGACAACATAGGATGGAAAGCTAGGTGGCACAATAGATAGAGTGCTAGACCTGGAATAAAGAATATCTGAGTTCAAATATGGCCACAGATACTAGCTGTGTGATCTCAGGGAAGTCACTTAACCTCTGCCTGTCTCTATTTATTCAACTGTAAAAGAGAGATAATAATGTCTGCCTTCCAGTGTTGTAAGGACAGAATGAAACATTTGTAAAGCACTTTGAAAACCTTAAAGTACTATATAAATGCTGGCTATTATTATCATTCATTTATTTTTAATTCAAATAGCCAAAAAGAAAATTATGAACATCAGAAATTTCTGTTAAGATACCCTGTTCAAAAGTAACACCATTGTGTCACAATTAAATGCAATCATTGTAGAGGAAATGTGTGGAGATAGTTATTTTCATCATAATTTTTTTATTGTTAGACTATGAGTATATCATTTAAATTTTCTATGCCCCTTAGCAGGACAGACTTGATGGTCTTTAAGGTCCCTTCCAGTTCTAATGGTTTACAAAGTAAATTCATAGCTTAGAAAATCTAGAGCAACATTCTTTTCCTAATTTTAAAAGTATATATAATATTTATAATCATAAAATGGCAATTTGGTGGTAAATATAAAAATAAAATTCCCTCATAAAATCATATTTCATTAGTCATAATTGGCCAAACTTTCAAGTACACAAGCAGATTAAGGTAGAAATCTCAGTAAAAGATAGCTCTAACTACAACAAATAAAATTTCAGACCTGAAACAACAGCAACAGTTTAATGGGCCACAATACAGATTCCCAGAAATTAGAGACTTAGTAGAACAAAAAAGAACAAGCAATGGGAGCATTCCTCAGAAGCAGACAATATCAGGAAAATTTAGAGTGCCAGGGAAATTGTCAAAGAGTTGATTTATCAGTGAGCACAAATATCTATCCTAGAAAGCAGAATGACCACTGAATCACTGCAATGGATAATACTGATGAATAGAAAGGATGTTATCTGTATTGGGGAGGTCTAATATTCTTATATTAATGATTAACTCTTGCCTTGCTTAAATTTTCATACATTATTTTCAGTTTTACTAACTAGATTGAAAGTTCCTCTTACTACTTCATATTTCAGGATACAAAAATTAGTGAACAAGATAGCCATAATTAAATGAGGAAAACATCTTCATTGGCATTTGAATAAGTTGACAACTGCTTGGTCTGCCTACCTGAGCAAGGTTACATAGAAAAAAACTTCCAGAATAACCTATTAGAGCTGCCAAGGCTAAAGATTTCATAATATGGTAGCCAACTAGTGCTTTGAACAGATAGATTCTCTGTGGAGAATGTAACCTCACTCATGTAAGCTCATTCAATGTAAGCTACTTCATTTTTATCTTTGTGTCCCTAGCATCTATAATTGTTCCTGGAACACAATAGACCCTTGATAGATGCCTGTTGAATTGAACTAAACAGAAGACATGGACGGCAATTACATAAAATGAGAAAGTATGAGAGGGTTGTAACTTGGACTGCTGGAGGGTGTCTTCACCCACTGAGATCACAGATCCACTGAGTAAAGCCACTAAGGTAAGTGTGTTTTCCAATACATTAATTTAACCACAGAGTGACACCACAATACAGGCTGAGCCACAAGGACTGAGATTCTGAGTCAGACCACCATTTACTCATAGGATTATATAGAAAATAATGCAATGCAAGATTTGGTCCCAAAAGAATGGGAACACCAGAGATCCAAAACAAGGTCCCATTTACAGGGCAGCTGTGATTTCAAGCAGTGAACTGGTCAGAAGATAAAAGTGTAGTTACTAGAGCCAGAGCAGAAAATCAGACCAACACCAGCAGCAAAACTAGACATGCTGAGCCATACCAAATGAAGTATCAATGCCTAGGAACTAGCATGATTCAGCACCTAGGACAGAGCTAACCCAGCAGGTAGGGGTTGAGAAGCCCCAAACTGCAGCGAATAGAGGGCTAAGGGATCTATGATCCAGGCTTTTCAGTAAATTATCTTTCTGTTTAGCAGTCATCCCTGAACATGTATAAAGTAATGGTTTTGTCTGATAATAATTTGGTAACATAAAATATCAGTAAGTTGTCAATCTATATTCCTTGGCAGCTTTAGGAAGATGGTACCCACTTAAAAAGAAATGTCAGCTGTCACTGAAAGAAACCAAAAGCCGTATGATTCCTGAATGCTGATATGGTTACAGTATAGTGAAATGTTTACTCTCAGATTATCTCATATTCAAACTGAAATTAAATCACAGACATAATGGGCATATGAGTGACTATATTTTTTTTTAAGGAGAGGAAGATCAATTAGACATATGATATGCCAAACTAAAAAGTTATTGCTTACTGAATGTCAAAGAGGAAACCAAGCAAGACTTTATCTAAAAGTTTCAAAAATTCCACATGATAAATATTTGCTATTTAGAAATACAATTCTTGGTCCTGGCTCTCATAGAGCCTGTAGTCTAATAGAGAAGGTAAACCATTTGAACAAAAAAATCATAGTATAAAACAGCATAATACATGCATGTGATAGGTGCACAAGGGTATTTAATATAAAAGGAAGAAAAGATAATTTCTGCCTCAGGAGGAGGGGTAGGATCAGCAAAGATTTCATTAAAGAGGTGCTATTTGAGTTTGGTTTAGAAAAATTGGTAGGACTTAGGTAGTAAGTGATGGGGTTGAGAACACACCAGGCATAAGAAATAGCATAAGCAAAGGCACAGGATGGAGAAAGCAAAGAATTTGGAACTAGTGAATAGTCCATAAATATGTAGAGTAGGAGGGCTGGTTAATGGAAAAAGAAGGCTGAAAATGTAGGGCTAAATCAAAGTAGATGCAGCTGCCAAGGTTAACAAATCAGGCTATCAGTGAAATGAAAGTTCCAGGGTCCCACCTCAGAAGACATTGGATTCTCAGTCTCTGCTATAAGTGCTAAGACGTTTTCTTGCACTTTGTATACTCAGAGTTTATAGTCTATTTCAGTGTTATCCCAAGATTATAAGGGCAAAGAAGCAGGAAAATATGGACCCAATGCAGGGAACACCAAATGGTACAACTTGGCTGAAGTTCAGGATATTTAAAAGGTATAAGTTGAGCATAAAACTAGAAGGCTAAGATGAATTAAAATAAAAAGTGAAAGGCCTGGAATCTCAGTCCTTATAAGAGTTTGTAACTATTCTGTAAGAGTGTGCAATAGGAAGATTACTCTGACAGCTAGGTGTAGAATGAATCATACAGAGAAGAAAATGGAGGCAATAAATAGCAAGTAGCAAACTCTTAAGATGGTGAGCCTCAATGCTTGAGTGGTGATACAATGGAAAAAGCACTGGCTTTGGACTCAAACCTTCAAATCTTGGTTCTGTTACTTACTACCTTTGTGATCTTGGGTAAATCACTTAGCTTCCCTAGGCCTCAGTCTGCCTTCCATCTCTTAAGTTTTTGATCTTATGAGTAAAAGATTTGGTTTTTGCTGTTATTTTTATTTTGGTTTTGGATTTGTCCCCAGTTTTGATCATTGTTTTTCATATATGCTTTTTCTCTTTTGTTTTGGTAATTTTAGAACAACAGAATGCTTCCTTAAAATCAGAATCCCTATGAATTCTCTCAGAATAAGACTAATGAAGAAGGTACTGAAATAATCCAGATATGGGATGATGAAACCCTGAAATAGGGTAGAGTTCCTGTGGTTGAAAAAAAGAGAGCTATGAGAGATACAGATAAGAAATAATTGTTAGGCTTGGCAATTGAATAGATGTGGAGGAAAAGAAGGACTCAAATATGACTCAAGTTTTTATCACTCAGTGATAAAATCAAGAGTGATATCATTATTATGTCAGTAAGTCTAGGAGTAGATTTACAGGAAGAAAGAATTAAAGATTAGATACAGTTAATTGAGGTGCTAGTAAATTTATTTGACAAGGAGTTGAAAAAATGGTCAAGATCTTAGAACAGAAGACAGTGCTGGAGATGTAGATTTAAAAATAATTACATAAAGGGCAGACCTGAAGTTATGAGGGTGGATCAGATCACTGAGAGAGAAGAGAACATGGCTGAAGACAACACTGAGTTACTTTAATCCAAGTGAACTTTTATAGGAAGAGGGTATTTCCTCTGAAAAAATAAAAGCTTGCCCCCAAGAAATCTAAAAATAAGATAGTTATTTGGAATTTAATCTGTTTTCTCTATCCCCTGTGGAATTCTCACTAAGTCAATGAACTCAGCTAAGTGCCAACTAGAAATCACACTGGAAAAATTGAACCCCTTTGACACTTAAGTGGAATGTATTTTTCTCCACTTTTAGTAATTATTTTGATTCATCTGCAGAGGGCTTATGTTCTTTTTTTTTCAAAAATAAGAGGACACACCATCTCCTCAACATCAGAGTTTTCTCAGTAAGAGACAACTACAATCAGATGTGTAATCTGCCAGACAGAAAAGCTGATATCTGTTTCATCACTTAGATTTTAAGCAACAAGTACTAGTGAGTGTGGGACCAAGATTGATTCCAGCTCCAGTATAATTCTTTCATTAGAAAATAAATTCAATCTGGGGAACTTTTGTTGCTATGTGCAAAGAGTACTCTACTAAGCACTGTGAGTGATAAAAACATAAATGAGATATAGTTCCTTACCTCACAAAGTTTACAATTCAATGATAAGATAAAGTAGACACATAACTCATGTTACTACCAGAATGTGCCTTAAGAAAGGTTCAAATAATTCCAGTGGAGTTCAAAGAAGGAAGAAATTTGCAGGGTTATCATGAAGAAAGCAAAAGTATCTGATCTTGGCTTGAAGTTTGGTTGTCATTTTGACAGATGAGGGAGAGGTTCCAGGTGGAAGAAATGACATGAACAAAGATATAAAGGGAGGAAAGGCAAGGAAGTATTTGGGGAAGTTCAACTCATTTGGACTGAAAAAATAGGTTCTGTGCTGTGTTATGATGGGATATAAGGCTAGAAAGAGAGTTAACTCAAAGAATGGAGAGGCTTTAAATACAAGACTATGGAGTTTGAACTTAATTTGGAAGGCAATAGAGAGCCATTGATGGTTTTTTGCATGAATAAGTAATGTTGAGAGCTACACTCTAGAAAGATTTATCTCATATCAGATTGCCAAATGAATTAGTAAGGAAGATCCTAAAGGTAGATACCAACTATATGAGTACTGAAATAATTCAGGCAAGATGTAATATTGAGTTTGAGGTATAAGTTTGACAATCAGGTAGAGCAGTCCAACAGGAAAGTCAAAGTAGAAGACTAGTACCTACAATGAGAGAGATCAGTGCTATAGACAGAGATTTGGGAGTCCATATAGAGTTGACAGTTAAAGCAATGGACGAGACTACCTGCAGTGAGGAGTTTGAAATGCCTACGTTTAGAAGGTAGGAAGATGTATCTTGCATCCAGAAAGTATTTTTTTTTATTTAGGGAGGAAGAGAAAATAGCAAAAGACAGTAGAAAAGGAATGATCAGAGAGGTAGAAGAACTAAGATAGTGGGGGTGTCATGGATGCTAAAAGAAAAAAAGTATCAAAATGTAGTGTTGCATTCAATAGTATGGATTGTTATAGTGACATCGAGAAGACTAAGAGAAGACCACTGTAGTTGTTTATTAAGATGGCATTGTTAGTCTTAGAAAAAGCTATTTCAATATTAATAATAGCCATATTTCAAAGGATTAATGAGGGAGGGAATGGTAAGGAATAAAAACTACTAATTCAAGAACGTGAAAATGAAGAGAAGAAGAAATAGGATAGTGTAATAGATTGAAGAAAGGCTAAGACAGTACAGGGAAAATCTAAAGCCAAATAGAGGAGGTGATGGAGGAGAGAAGGCTATCAAAAATACAAGACAAAGCAATAGACAACTGATAGAACAAAGAAGAGACAAGGCACAGTTACTTCTAAAGAATTCTTCTGGTCCCTCAGGTTTGCAGCCTAGAAGTTATCTTTGACTTTTCATTTCCCCTTATCCCCCATATACCAACATTTGCCAAGTATTATCAACTAATCTTCATCTATCCCCTGCACTTTATTCACATAGCTTCCACCCTACTTTAGATCCTTATCATCTCTTACTTGCACTATTGAAATAGCTTCCCAGTTATTCTTCCTGCCTCCCATCTCTCTCCTGTCCAAACAATGTTGCACACAGTTTTCATATGAATATTCATAAAGCATAAATTTGACTGCATCATGCCCTTAATCAAGAAGCTTGCTACTTCTTATTGCCTCTAGACTAAAATACCAATTCCTCCATTTGGTATCTAAAATTCTTCAGAGTCGAGCCTCAACCTATCTTTGCAAACTGATTGCACGTTACTGCCTCTCATATGTTCAGCATTCCAGCAAAATATGCCTACTTTTTATTGCCCATAGACAATAATCCATGTCCTGCTTACATGCCTTTGCATATCTATCTCCCAAGACTCCTTCTTTACTTCCATCTTTCAGAAACCCTAACTCTTGTCAAAAAATATGATTAAGTAACTACCTCTTATACAAGTCCTTTTCGGAATGCGCTAGTCATTGGTGCTCTCTTCCTGCTATTAAATTACTTGTATTAACTTTGCTTATGTTTTATATTTACTTCTGCCTACAGATTGATTCTGCTTGTTGTTGTTTGTTGTTCTATTACTCAGTCATGTCCAACTTTTCATGTCCCTCCCATGGTCATGATAGCTGCACTATCTTTTAAAGTCTGTCCAACTTCATGTTTATCATTTCTATGACACTATCTATCCATCTCATTCTCTCCCATTCCCTTTTCCTTATGTAATCAATCTTTCCCAAAATCAGGGTCTTTTCCAATGAATCCCATCTTCTCATTATGTGGCTAAAGTATTTAAGCTTCAGCTTCAGTATTCAACCTTCCAGTGAATAGTGTGAATTAATTTCTTTAAATGTTGACTGAATTGACCTCCTTGCTGTCTGGTGGATTCTTAAAAGCCCTCTCCAACATCACAGTTTTAAAGTGTTGATTCTGTAGCACTCAGCTTTCCTTTTAGTCTGACTCTTACAGACATAGATTGTAATGGGGGAAAAACCAACATAACTTTGACTATATAAACCTTTGTCACCAAGATGATGTCTCTCCTTTTTAGCATGCTGTCCAGATGTGACATAGCTTTCCTGCAGAGGGCCATCTCCAGTCATCCTGATCTATATCTTGCCACTGGACCCAGAAGGCTCCAGAGGAGAAAGTGAGACTGATGATTTTGCACAGCCTTCCCTCACTTAAATCCAATTCACTTGAAAGTCATTACCTTCCAGACATCATGGTCCTGTTTGAGAACAAAGGACAAACAACAACTTTCCTTCCAAGGAGTAAGCATCTTTTAATTTCATGGCTGCAGGTACTATCTGTAGTGATCTTTTTGCCCAAGAATAGAAAATCCCATGCTGCTTTCTTCTCCTTCCATTTGCTAGGAAGTAACAAGACTAACTGCCAAGATTTTAAGTTTTTTTGATATTAAGCTTCAAGACAGCTTTTTCATTCTCCTCTTTTGCCTTCATCAAGAAGCTTCTTAATTCCTCTCTACTTTCTGCCTTCAAAATTGCATAATCTGCATATCTGAGATTTTTGATATTTTTTCTAGCAACCTTAGTTCTGGCTTTTGATTCATCTAGCCTGGCATTTCACATGATGTACTCTGCATACACATTACATAAATAAGGCAACAATATACAGCCTTGTTATACTCCTTTTCCAATTTTGCACCAATCAGTTGTTCCACACTCAGTCCTAACTGTTGCTTCTTGATTGGCATAATTCTTCTGGAGACAAATAAGATGATCTGGTACTCCCATTTCTTTGAGGACTTGCCACATTTTGTTGTGATCCACATAGTCAAATGTTTTAGTTTTTTGTTTTTTTTTTCCAGAAGTCCCATGCTTTCTCCATAACCCAGCAAATGTTGACAATTTGGTCTCTAGCTCCTCTGCTTCTTTGAAAACCAGCCTGCTCTTCTGCTAATTCTTGGTTCACATATTGCTGAAGCTTATTTGGAAGAATCCTAACCATAATCTTTCTGGCATGTGAAATGAGCACAATTATATGGTGATCTGAACACTCCTTGGCATTGCCCTTCTTTAGAATGGGGATGTAAACTCATCTTTTCCAATCCAGTGGTCACTGTTTAGTTTTCCAAATGTGCTGGCATATTGAGTGCAACACTTTAATAACATCAGCTTTTCAGATTCTAAATAGCTCAGCTGGAGTTCCATCATCTCCACTATCCTTACTGTTAGCAATGCTTCCTAAGGCTCACTTGACTTATTCTCTAGGATGTTTGGCTCTAGATTAGTAGTCATACCATAGTGATGTACGGTGCTAAGATCTTCCTTCCATAGTTCTTTTGTGTATTCCTGCCATCTCTTCTGAATTTCTTCTGCTTCTGTTAAGTCCTTAACCACTTTTGTCTTTTATCTTGCATGAAACATTCCCTTGATAGCTCTAATTTTCTTGAAGAGATCACTTGTCCTTCCCATTCTATTGTTTTCTTCTCTTTCTCTGCCTTGCTCATTTGAGAGAACCTTCCCATCTCTCCTTGCTCTTCTCTGGAATTCTGTGTTCAGCTGGGTATATCTTTCCCTTTCTCCTTTCCCTTTTGCTTTCTTTCTTTCCTCATCTATTTGTAAAGTCTTTTCAGAGAGCCATTTTGCTTTCTTGCTCTTCTTTTTCTTTGGGAAGTTTTTTGTTGCTGCCTCCTATATGATATTGTGAACATCTGTCCATAGTTCTCTAGGCACTCAATCTACCAGATATAATTGCTTAAATCTATCCATCCCTTCCACTTCATGTTCATAAGGGACATTATTTAGGTCATACCTATATGAGCTGATGGTTTTCCCTACTTTATTCAATTTGTCTGATTTTTGTAATAAGAAGCTCATGATGTGATCCACAGTCAGCTCCAGGTCTCGTTTTCACTGGCCATATAAAGCCTCTCCACCTTTGGCTGCAAATCAATCTGATTTCTATATTGACCTTCTGGTGATGTCAATATGTAGAGTCACCTTTTGATCTTTCCCTGTTTTCTGCAGTTTAAGGTTCCTCTAGTAGAATATAAATTGCTTGAGAGCAGGTACTACTTCCTCTTCTTAGTGGATAGTAGATGCTTAAAGAATGCTTGTTAAATTGAATTAGGGAAAGTAAAAAGGGTTGGTGCCTTTTCAACTACTGCAGTGGAGAATTCAATAAGGATTTAATGAGATGAAGAAAAAGAACACTGAGAACCCAGTGAGTTTATATATTAGCCCCTATTTGGAGTGGCCCCAATCAACAGTCAATTTTCTCTAGCAATACTTGACTATTCCAAAGAGAATGAAAAAAGCCTACAGCAGGTGTTAGCCACAATTAGGGATTGACAAAATAAGAATGGCAGAGGACAAAGAATAAAAGCAAGAGATTTTAGAATGGTGGCAAGTCAATTCAATCAATTCAATAAACATTTATTAAGTGCCTACTATGTACCAGGCACTGTGCTAGGCACTGTGCTAAGCACTGGGGATACGAATCAAAAAGAGACACAATCCCTGCTTTCAAGGACCTTATAATGTAATGGTGGAATACAACACACAAAAAGAAGCTGAAAAGCAGAGTGGGGCGGAAGCAGGCAGGGTGCGGGGAAGGGGGGGGCAGCGCTGGTAGAGGGACCTGGATTTGGGCCATGCTGTTCCAAGAAGTGGAAGCCATGCAGAGTTGTTGATGGAGAATGGAGTTGCCAGGAAGGCTATGATCCCTCTAGAAAGAAAGGCTTTGGGAGGAGTTTAACGTTCTACCCTCCCAATCAGAAGGGAGAGAAAACTGAGGTTGAGTTAAGAAAGTGTAGAGTATCTAAACCAGAGTCATTCTTGAAATGGTATGAAGATCAGGCTCAAGTTGTGATAAGATTTTGAGAAGTTTGGATTTTGAAGATGGAGCAGCTTTAAATGATGAAGGCATCTAAAGTGTGGCCATGCTATGGTTGAGGTTTAGGGGTGCTTGGACCCTGAAACAGCAACATGCCAGGTCCTGCTCCAATGAATTTGACCCAAGCTTTCTTTCAGCCAAAGTAAAACACAGTTTATTAGAGATCCACTGTATTGAGTAGACTCTTAAGGAATCTAAGTATTTTGTGATACTTATATTGACAAGTGGGCCAGAATGAATCTGAGCTAGATTGAATCTAAGCCAGATTGAATCTGAGCACCTTCATGGAGATAAGATGGATCTTATATACAGAAAGACTATGGGAGGGATCTAGGGTGGCCAAGTAGTCTGAGATGATGGAAGGAGGGGTCCAGGGAGGATCTTAAGGAGGAGTTTAAGGAGGATCTTGATGGAACTGGAGTGACTAGAGGTCAGACTCCTGGAGCCAAGAGAATGGGATTAAGGGTGGGAAGTAGCTGAAGGCTACCTGGAGATAACAGACTGTGGAGGGCTAGGCTAGGTTAAGAGTAATAGAGATTCAGGCATAATGAAAATGGAAGGCTTATGGCCTCAGGCCAGATCAAGTGGGAAGATTCAAGGAGAGTTCAAGGGGGTTCCCAGAGCCTATGCTCCTTCACTGCCAGAAGACAGGCAAAAACATAGCAGTCATTAGAGGATCTATAGATATTATGAAGCCATGGGAGTAGAAAGATTAACAACATATATGTGGAAGTTATGCAGTATTAAGGTAGGAGACAAGATAAAGAAGATTAAACTAGGTGCTAAATTGAAGGAACAACAAATTGAAATAAAGGGCAATCCAAAAATGTAGAAGCTATACTCCAGCCATCTTCCTGACATGCTAATGCATTCTACCCTCTTCCTTAGACCCAGACCTAATACTCTAACTCCCAGTCTGGTACCCTGAACTCCTGAGTGGTGAAGGTTCACCATATGTAGATGCACCACACACTCTAGACATACCCAGTTGTACTCCATAACATCTCCCTGCTTTGTAATGCTAAGTGTGGAGTCTGGAAAACTCGAAATCTTGCCTCAAACACCTACTAGTCAAATGACCATGGATAAGTTATTTAATTTATCTCAATCTTAGTCTTCTAGTCTGTAACATGGGAATAAATATAGCACCTATCTCCAAGGGTTATTGTAAGAAAAAAATGAGATAACATGCCAAGTGTTTTGCAAACTTTAAAGTTTTATGTAAGTCCTAATTAGTGGTAAAGATAATGATGATGCCACCACCATTTGTCCCCTCTTCCCTCTTAGTCTCCCCTAACTTTTCACTGAGAATAGTGATCAAATCAATAATAATAGCATTTATAAGCACCTACTATGTGCAAGGTACTGTACTTTACAGTATGGTATCTTACTTGATAGAACTTGGGAAGATAGATGTGTCTTTTTTGAATGGATAGAAAATAATCATGTTACCAAAAAAGACCAACCTAAGAGCTAAACAGTTATTGCATCAACTTGAAGTTTAGAAAAGCCTAACAATCCAAAAATTTGTATTTATGGAAGATCCTAAAAAATCCAAAGACTACAGGACTGATAATAAAAAATGCAAGAAATGTGTTGTAGAGGGGCTATTAGGAGTGATGAATTGTATTTCAAGCCTCATCCCTGAATAGCTCTTGCTTAATTAAACAGTCATTAAGTAAATTACCATTAAAATACAGTGATGAATATCAAGAAAAAGCCATTACTACACTGGAAAAAATAAACCTTGCTTTACTGGAAAATATTGTTCTCCAACAACCATTGAAAACATTAGTGGATTAAAATAACTTAAAAAAAATCTTGTTTTGAGTCAATATGACTAACTATGCATTCCTAAGTAGGATAAAAATATTAAAAAAAAATTATTAGGAGACAAAGAAAGAGGCAATGTATGGGTTTCATGGAGATAAGAAACAGTCTTTATGAGAGTCACCTCTATTATAAACCTTGTTTCTGGAATCCTGGTGTATCAAAGACTGTTGATCTCCTTTGAATCCTTATAAAAATATGCTAGGCTCCTACTGTTGCCATAGGCTTTCCTTGTCTAAAAATCTTCAACATTTTGTGCACTAAAAGCTAGCATGAAGGACCTAGGGTCACTCATCAGAGTAAATGCTATTTCCGTGGCAAAAGGCAAGTGTCATCATCCCCATTAGACAAATTATTTTTGTCTACCTCCCAACACATTTTTTTCAGTGCTGATATTCTTGCAGATCCAAAGTTTTCTTTCAAAACTCCATCATCTAAATGGCTTTCATTTTCTGCTATTTCAATGGTTTCTTGGAGAATAAAATATGCTACTAATGTCACATTGATGGCTTTATCTGATTACTTATCCCTGCCTATTTCTGTTTTAGATGATAACTTTCCTAATGATTATTTAAGCATGTATTATTCATAGATGAACTCTGAAAGGCAATCAATCCCTTCTAATAGTCTCTTCAATGAATGTTCTTTGTGTTTCATTCTCCAGCATGAAGACACCGCTAATGGAAACAGTTTCTTGCCCGCTTCCTGCCTAAAAAGCAAGTTAACTACATAAAGCTTAACGCTGTCATGGAATCAGAATATGAGAGTTGGAGGGGACTTAAAAGGTCATTTAATGAAGTATAAAATTAATCATCAGAGTACATAGTTGACCTTGTTCAGGAAGGTAAGGAACAAGAAATGGTTTGAGTCACTGATGTTTTCAGGTAAACCACCCCTTGGGAATCACAGTGTTTCTGAGTCTGCAAATCTTAACTATGGGTGGGGTAAAAATGTCCTACTTGCATTTAGCATTTTAATTGCTAGATCTATTAAGACTTGAGTGCTGGGACCCTGTCTTTTTCAATCTCTACTCTCTCCTCTCCAACAATCCTTGCCCTACTCCAGTGTTGCTTTCTTTTGATTTGTTATGGAGTTCATCTTCAAGTTACATTAAATGCCTTACAATAATAGTAATCAAGAATAATAACTAACGAATAGGTCACATTTGTGTAGAGCTTTATTTTGCAAAGCACTTTACAAATATGATCTCATTTGCTGAAATTCCTTTATCACATCATTTACTCCACAAGAACAAAGGATTGAAGTTCCTATGAATGTCAGAAATGACTCTATTCCAGAGCTTGCTGCACCACCTCCATTTGAGCTTCCAATATAGGATCTAATCAGTGTGAAAAGAAACATGAACTAGTGGAGTAAGTACACCTGGATCTCCCCTCCTACTTAATTTCTGTGTGACCCTGGGCAAGTCACTTATCCTCTGTAACCTTTAGTTTCTTTATCTGTAAAAAGAGGACAATAATAGTGATGGAATCCTAATAAAGCTGCGCCCCCGTCCCAATATTCTAATTTTTTATAGGCCCCACTGAACAGCAGGCCCACTGCCCCTACCTAGCCACTCACCACCACCTCCCCACTCAATAGCCTATCTTCTTTAGGTATGCCTCACTGCTAACTAGAACAACAGGTGTGTCCACGAACTCATATTTCCCACAGAAACAGCAGGTGTGTCCATGCACTCAACCACAACTACATCTATCTAGTCTGAGAGAACCACAATATTCAGTCAATCAGAAAGCAGCACCACCAGGATGCCCAAGTGGGATGTGGACTCCAAAACAACAGAAAGGACTTTCCCTAAGAAGACAACTACCTAGTAATAGAAAAAGCTGTGCTTTAGGTGAACTTCTGATGTAGAGAGGTTTATTGTAATATCATTATTATACATACATACCCCCCAAAATGGGTTTTTCTCTTGCATTGTGGGTAATCACATGTGCAATTCCACTGTGGCTGGGACCTCTCCCCTATTAAGTAATCCTCTAATAAACCCCTTCTGCCTTTTAAATAGTCATAACTTCTGTAATGTAATTGCATCTTTACCTTATAAAAATCCATCTTGCTTTCTCTGAAGTTGCTGGTTTCTCTTGGAACTTAGCCCACTTCATGAAAGGCATCAATTTCAATAAATGCCTATCCTTGGATGAGAGGTAGCCTGGCTCTGAATTCTTTGAGATGGTTCCACCACAACACATCATGAAACCGTAACAACAGCACTGACTTTTTAAGGTCTTTTGAGGATACAAGGAGTTAAAACAAGTAAAGCACTCTAAAAACCTTCAAGTGCTACATACACATTATTAGAGTTATTATTGTTATAATGAGGCAAGTAAGAGTGGTCTCCAGAAGTCATTCCACAGTCTCCATTGAACTATTATAACTATCTTTCTTTATTACAATATTCAGTTCTGAGTAAATGGAACGGTTTTTGTGATTTATGCTGGGGAAAATTTGCTAGGACAAACTATTCTAGAGATGAGATGAAGATACATGTATTCAAATTTCTTTTTCACTTTTTCCATTTATTGTATTTTCTAGAGCAATAAGAAGAAACCTGGGTTATAGGTCTGAGTTAAAGAGTAATTTCATTCGCTCTTTCCCTGTCGCCGCTGAGTCGAGCGGGAGGCGGAGGCTCCCGGGTGTTTTCAAGATTTAGCTTCACCCGTGAACCGCTGCCATGGCCGAGGAAGGCATTGCTGCTGGAGGTGTAATGGACGTTAACACCGCTCTACAAGAAGTGCTGAAGACCGCACTCATCCACGATGGCCTAGCTCGTGGAATTCGTGAAGCTGCCAAAGCCTTGGACAAACGCCAAGCCCATCTTTGTGTTCTTGCTTCCAACTGTGATGAACCTATGTATGTAAAGTTGGTTGAGGCCCTGTGTGCTGAGCATCAGATCAACTTGATCAAGGTTGATGACAACAAGAAGCTGGGTGAATGGGTAGGCCTCTGTAAAATTGACAGAGAGGGAAAGCCCCGTAAAGTGGTTGGTTGCAGCTGCGTTGTTGTTAAGGACTATGGCAAGGAATCTCAGGCCAAAGATGTCATCGAAGAATATTTTAAATGCAAGAAGTGAATAAATAAAAGCCTTGGTCTGAAAAAAAAAAAAAAAAAGAGTAATTTCATTCTGTATCCAAAACAGTGAAATTCATGAGCATCAAGCTAGTTAGGAATATAAGTAAGGTTCACATAAACCACTGAAACATATGGCTCATGTGTCCCAAGGCAATGATTGGTATATTCAGCTCTTTCAACTCTTTGGGACATATCTTGAGAACTAGGTATGCCTTGAGAAGACCTGAGTTTTATATTAAACCATAAGCAGAAAACGTCCTGAGAAGTCTTTTAAACCAGAATATCTGAGTCCTTGCTGACATCCTTTAGGAAAGTACATGCTAGTATCTTCTCTCAGCATTCTTTAACTTCATACAACAAAAGAGCAGCAAAGCAGAATGGAAAGAATGTTCATTGTGTAATCTGAGGACATGGGTTGAAATACTGCTTCTAACCTTTATTGTACTGTGACCTTGACTAAGTCATTTAATTGCTCTAGGTCTCAGCTTCATTTTGTGCTCAAATCTTTTGGCATCCTACATTAGTATTCCAATCCCCTATGATGAATGCCAAATTGTTTTATGTTATTTCTAAAAGATGTTGTAGGTCTTCATAGAACTGATCAACATTGGCCTCTTTGGCATCTGTAGTTGGAGCATAGACTTGTATTACTGTGATGATGAATGTAGAGTTTTGTCAAGATAAGTCATTGGTAATAGTAAACACTCTTTTTTAACAACTCAAAAGGTGAGTGTACATGTGGACATAACCAGGAGGCCAATACTGAAATCAGATTGATTATGTACTTTGCCGCCAAAGGTGGAGAGGCTTTATATGGTCAGTGAAAACAAGACCTGGAACTGACTGTGGATCACATCATGAGCTTCTTATTACAAAAATCAGACTTAAATTGAATAAAGTAGGGGAAATCATTAGCTCATATAGGTATGACCTAAACAATGTCCCTTGTGAATATTAAGTGGAAGTGATGGATAGATTTAAGCAATTATATCTGACAGATAGAGGGCCTAGAGAACTATGGACAGATGTTCACAATATTGTATAGGAGGCAACAACAAAAAACTTCCCAAAGAAAAGAATAACAAGAAAGCAAAATGGCTCTCTGAAAAGACTTTACAAATAGATGAGGAAAGGAAGAAAGCAAAAGGGAAAGGAGAAAGGGGAAGATATATGCAACTGAAGGCAAAATTCCAGA
The DNA here is from genome assembly GCF_011100635.1 of Trichosurus vulpecula. Taxonomy (NCBI): domain Eukaryota; kingdom Metazoa; phylum Chordata; class Mammalia; order Diprotodontia; family Phalangeridae; genus Trichosurus; species Trichosurus vulpecula. The sequence goes on from NC_050573.1 coordinate 201,010,511, forward strand.
GAAGAGCAAGGAGAGACGGGAAGGTTCTCTTAAATGAGCAATACAGAGAAATGGAAGAAAAAATAGAATGGAAAAGACAAGATCTCTTCAAGAAAATTAGAGCTATCAATGGAATGTTTCATGCAAAAATGGGTAAGATAAAAGACAAAAATGGTAAGGACCTAACAGAAGCAGAAAAGATTCAGAAGAGGTGGCAGAAATACACAAAAGAACTATGCAAGGAAGATGTTAATATCAAGGATAACCACTATGATATCATTGCTGATCTAGAGTCAGACATCCTGCAGGGGTGGGGAACCTACACCATATGTGGCCCTCTAGATCCTCAAGTGAGGGCCTTTGATTGAATCCAAACTTGGATTTGTTCTGTGAAGTTTGGATTCAGTCAAAGGGCACACTCGAGAACCCAGAGGGTCACATGTGTCCTTGAGGCTGCAGGTTCCCCACCCCTGTACTAGAGAATAAGTCAAGTAGTCCTTAGGAAGCATTACTAACAGTAAGAGTAGAAGAGGTGATAGAATTCCAGCTGAGCTATTTAAAATTCTAAAATAGAATACTGTTAAAGTGCTGCACTCAATACGCCAGCAAGTTTGGAAAATTCAACAGTGGCCATTGGATTGGAAAAGATGAGTTTACATCCCCATCCTAAAGAAGAGAAATGCCAAGTAAAATTCAAATTACCAAACAATTGCCCTCACTTCACATGGTGGGAAGGTTATGCTTAAGAATCTACAAGATAGACATCAGCAATGTGTGAACTAAGGATTACCAGAAGTGCAGGCTGATTTTTGAAGAAGCAGAGGAACTAGAGACCAAATTGTCAACATTCACTGGGTTATGGAGAAAGCAATGGAGTTCCAGGAAAATATCTACTTCTGCTTCACTGACTACACCAAAGGCTTTGACTAGGTAGATCACAACAAAATGTGGCAAGTCCTCAAAGAGATGGGAGTACCAGATAATTTTATTTTCCTCCTGAGGAACCTGTATGCTGATTAAGAAGCAACAGTTAGGACTGAAGATGGAACAACTGATTGGTTTAAGATTGGAAAAGGAATATGACAGGGTTATATATTGTCACCTTATTTATTTATGCAGAGTATATATGTTATGCAAAGTACATCATGTGAAATACCAGGCTGGATGAATCAAAAGCCAGAATTAAAGTTGCCAGGAGAAATATTAACAAGCACAGTTATACAGATGATGCCACTCTGATAGAAGAGAGTAAAGAAGAATTAAGAAGCCTCTTCATGAGGGTGAAAGCGAAAGTATAAAAGCTATCTTGAAGCTTAACATAAAAAAAAAAGATCTTGTCAACTGGTCCCATCACTACCTGGTAACTAGAGGGAGAAGAAATGGAAGCAGTTTCAGATTTCATATTCTTGGGCTCAAAGATCTCTGCAGACAGCACCTGAAGCCATGAAGTTAAAAAATACTTGCTCCTTGGAAGGAAAGCTATGGCAAATATGGACAGCATACTAAAAAGCAAAGACATCACCTTGCCAACAAATGTTCATATAGTCAAAGCTATGGTTTTTCCAGTAGCAATGAATGACTATAAGAGTTGAACCATAAAGAAAACATCACCACAGAACTGACACTTTCAAACTGTGGTGCTACAAAGACTTTTGAGAGTCCCTTGGATAGCAAAAAGGTCAAATCAGTTAATACTTAAAGAAATTAATTCAGACTATTAATTCAGAAGGTCAAATACTGAAGCTGAAGCTTAAATACTTTGGCCAGATAATGAGAAGATGGGATTCATTGGAAAAGACCCTGATGTTGGGATAGACTGAAGGCAAAAGGAAAAGGGTACAGCAGAGGATGAGATGGATAGTGTTACGGAAATAATGAAGATGAAATTGGAGAGACTTTGAGTGATAGTGAAGGATAGAAGGGCCTGGTCCATAGAATCATGAAGAGTCAGACACAACTGAAAGATTGAACAACAACAAAAGCACAAGAGGCCTCAGCCTTCTTTTTTCCAGAACGAGGGGATTGGACTAGATGGCCTCTGAGGTTTTTCTAGCTCTAGATCTACAACTCCGTACAAATTCAGCCATCAGGACAGAGTCAGTCTGAGTGATCCCCATGTTTTAACCTTGCTAGACCTCTCAATATGGTACTGAGCCAGCCTGCAAGATAGGGCTGGTTCCCCTTAGGACTAATCCCATTTCCTGCAGACTACTCTCATCACTGGAGAGCTACTCTCATTACCACAGGGCTACTCTCACCCCCTGAGGGCTAATCCTATCCCCTGAAGATGCTATAATAAAGATGTACTAAGGAGAAACTAATCTCACCTCCTCCTTGAAAGGTCTACCAATCTGGTTAGAACTAGGCAAACTAAGTTTTCTGAAGGTTTTAACTGGATTCTATTTGCAATTTAATTTACTTGTTATTCATAAAGTAAGTAGGCCTCTGCCTTATGGATAATAAAACATAAGTAAATGAATGACTAATGAAAAAGAGAGATATGATTGTATCAGCTAAAGGCTAAAAAAAGCAATAACAATGAGTGCTGTAGGGAAGGCAAATTAGAGGCCTACACACAGTTGGCCTCCTTCCTTTATAATAAATATGCCTTGCATTTTTACTTCAGCCATTTTGACAAAGATTACATATTATTCAAGCTAAATTAAACACAAAATAGCATTCCCCAAAGCAATGAATAAACTAGTAAACCAATTTTTAAAACAAGACTTCCCCAGGGATTTTTTTCCCCTCTAATGAAAAAGGAGATGAAAATCTCTGCATTTAGAAGCATTTCTCTTTTCTCTGACCATTCAGCTGCCAAATTAGCCTCCTTCAGGCCATTTCAGCCTACCATCACTTAGGTCAGGACCTTTCTGGAGTCCCATTTATTGAATGAGGCTAGTGGTCCAGAAAGATGATGATCATGTTTTCTGAGCCAGAATTTTAATCACAGGCCATGACAATGGAAATAGTATTTACAAATCATCATTAAAGGTATACCTTGGGATACAGGGAGGTGAAGTTCAGACAAACCATACTTTCCCAGGTATTCCCTGGTCCACCAAGAGGAGAAAAGATGTGGATTGAACTGTACCTGTTTGGAATAAATCTAGGCATTTCAAGACCTTACTGGATACAAGGAGAAAGTCTCCCATATCCACTGAGCACTGGAATAGAGTTGTGAGACATATATGCTGTGATTCTGGTCAGATGCTGGCAGCCAGATAGTCTAGGGTCATTTTTAAAGTTGCATTCCAAGGACAAAAATAATTATTTGGATTGTGAAAGACTCTCAAAATACATTTTTAATGCTCTGTGTGTTTTACAGAGCTCACCAAATCTCCCAGCTGCTGGAAACTGAACTGACATTTCTAAGGAAATTAATTTTCTTCTAAAGGAAACAGAGTGTCTTCTTTCTGTTGAGTTGGTGATGCTCGGGGAGCTGAATTAAGCACAGGGCTGGAAGGGTCTGCTCAACATAAACATAAAGGCTAGAAAGCAAGTTAAAAAATACTTGTATGAGAAATGTCATATAGATGCCCTGTGAAATTTTGAAGAGAAATGGTTCCTGCGAAATAATATTGGTAGCTAATCTGTGAAGTTGATAAGATCTAATCCACATAAAATGATTAAGGCCACTAATATGGCCCCTCGTTCTCTCCCTCTCTGCCCTCTCTCAAACCATTTCCTATTGGTCTGGCAATGATATTTGGCATTTCATCTTTAACATTTCATTCCTTTGCTTTCCTCAATGCCTTCCCTAAGCTGACTTATTTTAAAACAAAAATACTCCTGGATAGAATAGCATTAAAGTCATTAGTATGTTAGCATAAATCAGTTATTCAAGTGGGGTTTCCTTACCATGAAAAGACCCAGTGACTTAGATGAGGAAAGGAAAGACGAACATTGAATGGGAGGGGTCAAAAAAGGAGATGAGATCAAAGATATAGAAGTGGAAAGGACCTTAGAAATCACCTGTCCCAAGGAGGGGAAGAGGAGGGGGCTCGAGGACACGGAAGGCACCGGGTGAGAAAGCGCGAGACCGGCGAAGCGCGCGATGGCCAGGAATTGCATGCTGAGAATTTGAAGATTGAAGATGGTGTAGAGACTGGTTTATTAGGAGACTGACAGGTCATTCCTTCCACATGGGCTACAGCATGGCAATTTTGAAAGGCGTTGTGGCTGCTCTCACTGTAGCATGGTGCCTCATGTGAGTCCACGTTGGTTCCCTGGCAAAATCATTTTCTACAGAATGCAGAATATCTGATTCATGTTTTTTTAATAAAACAGAAGAACATCATTTCCCATTTTAGAAAACTGGATTATCTGCTATTCATTGAATGCTTCAAATTCCTCATCATCAACAACAAACCACTGCCCTTAGAGTGCTGGTGTTCTGTGTATGTCACTGTCTTAGACAAGGAGAAACTCTAACTTTTAAAGTTTCAGGTGCTTTTATATGGAATTTGAGAGTTTTTTACCTCATTTTTTTACACATTTATATGTTTATATGTTTTTTTTAAGAAAGTAATCCTAAAACTTGAATGCAGGTCCTAAACTTGACAGTATGCTTCTGTATAAGTATATTGGCCTTCCATTAAGAAACATTGGAATTACTGAAATAGTAGAATCTTAATTCTCATTTTTATATTATATTAAACTAGTGTTATTAGATTAGATTAGCAAAGGAAACACATGCTTCCTACTTTTACATTTCATACTTTAAAAATTGTTGGTGATCTGTACAATCAGAATTTTTAGACTTTGAATTATTCATCCACTAAGAATGATATTTATAGATATTTTTCTATTTTAATATGCATTTCTATAATGCTTTTTGTATTTTTAAATTTTTTAATTAATTCTTTTAATATCAGTGCCAATTTTAAGAGATTTTCAAAGTTATTAAGTAATTTTAGAATGTCATTAATTGGTTTATATCTAGTTCCCTACTCTATAGCACATCATTTTGTTTTTGTTTTTTAAAGGAAAAAAAAACACACTACAACCTTAGATTTTTAAATATGTTTTTACAAAAATAGCCTGTTTTGTTTATTGTGAGAACTGATTTAAAAAGCAAACATTGGAATTAGAAAATCACCTCAGTTCTAGAATGTGGAATTTGAAATAAGCTATTCTAACACCAAAATTATATTAGGAAAGCTTGTGTTGTCAGTCTACTTGCATAAGATAAACAAGAACAGAGAATTTTCATCACATTTCCCCAATTTTCGTTAAGTATTTTGCTACATGAAGTGATTTAGTGAACAAGTTTTTTTAGAATTTTATGTGTATGTATGTGTGTGTGTGTTTCCTTTAGAATCTTTAAAAAGCAAAAAAATTGCAATGGCTGCTCCAAAATAAACAAAATGATGTGGAAAAAAAAAGAAAGAAATCACCTATCCCAACCTGTATTTTACAAATAGGGAAACTGAATTCCAGAGAGATAAAGTGAATTAATTGTCTAAGCTCACACAGATAGTGCCAGGATATTCATCATTTGAATACAAGTCCTCTGAGAAAGCATGGAGAGCATTGTCCAGTATCCAGAACCTGGGCAAGCACGCCATCATGAAAGGGACGTATAATACTGATGAACTTCTCCAAGCAACCAAATTTTGATATAATTTTCCACAAGCCCTCAGAACTAATAGTATCAACGGCCTTGGTCAGATCTCCAAATGTTGTGTACACACCTTTGTTCTGCTCCTAGCATTTCCCCTGGAGTTGTGGGGAGTTATCAACCATTCCTCAGCCCTTTCTAAAGCCACCTTGGCTCTCAAGTAGATAACCATCTTCCAGGTGAAGGATCAGTCTATTAAGAAGGACTCTGGAAAGAATGTTATCAGCAAT